>NW_008683273.1:80313-85706 GCF_000695815.1 Acanthisitta chloris
TTACAGCTGACAAAATCACTGCCCCAGAAAAATATTCTCCAATTAGAATGAGCAGGATTATTTCTTTCATTTGTGCGAAATAAGTGTGTTCCCAGTTGTACTGAACGTGTTCTGTTTTTCTGTGATATTAGAAATCATTTTCCAAGAGATTTCATATTGCTCAAGAGAAAACTTGAGAAACTTTGGAGTTGATCAGGTCCCTGGATTTGGATTTGTATTAAGAAAACATTGCAAGAAAAGACATAAGGGGCTAAAAATAGGCACTTGGATTTTTTCATTGACTTCACCTAAGGGCAGAACTCAGGCTGGTGTGTGTGTTCATTAATCCTCTCCTGTGGAAGCTACTTCTTACCATATCTGATTTTAATTTGTTTGTAGATGCTGAATGTAGTTTTTTATATGGTAGAGTGCTCCTCTTTTTCCTTATTTCCTTCAGAGCCTTTTCATAATAGAGTTCAAAACCAGAAAAAAACCAACAACAAAACAAACCCAAATCAACAAACCAAACCCCCTTGTATGTGCAGCCAGTTAACTAGATAATAATGGTAATTTTTCTGCTCTGCTAATGATGATAATATTGATATTTATCAATAACAAATAGCATGTGAGTGCCTGGGTGAATAGAGTATTTTGCACAGTGGGGTTTTATATCTATATATGAAACACAGAGTGGTGAAGGCTGCTAGAGGCAGGTGAGGGAAGCTGAGCAGAGAATTGCCTCACAGCAGAGAGCCTGGGAACAGCAGAGGGGGAATTTAGTCAAACCCAAGAGCAAAAATAATCTCTGCAGTAAAAAAGCTGCAGAATCTGTAATCTCAATATCCCAACCAACATAGATCATGGATATTGGGGCTCAGCTAAGTGAGCTCTCACTGGAAACTGCATGGAGCTCACTCAGGGCAATTTGTGAGTGGGAAGGTCCAAGGAAAACCAACTGGTCATCAGAGCTAAGCCCAGGTGGCCTGGATATTTCCAACATGCTGCTTAGACTGCTATGCAGTCCTTTTGGTGTTCAGTCTGTTTTATTTTATGAAGTCTGCAAGGGGGACTTTGAGAGGCTTTATCTTCAGGAGATAAATTTACTGCTGCTTTACTTCCTATATTATGTTTGCATTTTGAACCTGTGTGCCTGAATATTACCTGTTGGTAAAGCTGACTGTAATTATTGATTTTGAGGCTTATGATTGTTCTCTAGACAAGGGGAAGGGGAAGAGGGAAGAGTGGTCACAGAACAACCAGCTATTCTAAGACTTTCAAAGGTGACTGTCACAGAAGCATGCAGCCTAAATACTCTGCTGGAGCAAAGTACTGTACCTTCTTGATTACTGAGGCCAATTTAGGATGTGACCTTTGAGTTTTGTTGGAGCAAATGACTTGAAGTATAGCTAGAAATATTTATAAGGTGTGTCATACTCACTTTCAGAGTCACTGGTGGGAATAGGGTTATGGACTGACCATCTGAACTTAATGGGTGCTAAATCTAGGAGTGAGGGTAGCTAGAGAGAGTTTAGCTGCTTGCTCTTGGCATTGCCCATGGTTCTGACTCGGAGCATGGCTCCAAACCAGCTCTAAATATGGGCAAGTTCAGGGTTGTCCCTCCCTAGGTGCCACATACATCTAGCTCCACTGCTCTACTCACAGGATCACAGTCTGTTATGCTTATAGTCACTACCAGATCCAAAGGAGACAAGATTACCTTTTTAAACAAAACAATAAAGCAATAAACAAACCATAAAACCAACACTCCAGATGTCTTTCCTATGTTAGATAACATAAAACCTAAGAACAGAAACAAACACGCACATTTTTCTATTTATTGTTTTAGTATCAGCTAGAAAATGTTTCTATGGGAATGTCCACCCTAGGAAGATCCCAACTGTTTGAATCACAACCATGCAGGTATTTTATTTTCTTAGGCCTGAATGTAATTCCTAAATAACACCCAAAAGTTTTAAGTTTGCAATACTTTTAACTTGAATTTTCAGTGGCAGCACCAACATGTGCATTCCCCTCTCTACTTGTTTTGCTTGACATGTTTCATGTTATGGAGTCTGTACGAGAGACTTTGAGATGTGTTATCTTTGATACAGGAATTTATGGCCATTTTCCTATCTACCGTATGTTTACATTTGGAGTCTGTGTTGAACATTTGTTATGCTCACTTGTTGTCTCTTGTCTTAAATTAGATCATAAACATTTTGAGGCAGGGACCATGTCTTCCTGTATATTGCTGCTCTGTGTAGGCCCTACTGTTATAGATGTGGAACTGACTGGGAGTGATTGTAGTCATAAAAATAATTCTGCTAGGAATTCTTTTGTCCTGATAAAGAAATGTACAACTCTTGTTATCAGAACATATCAGAGACTTGGGTGCTTAAAATTGATTGTAGAGTAATAATCACCTTTGCAAATGCTTTGAACCTTGGTGTTAAGAAAAGGGAAGGAAAAAATTTATATTTTGATTTATAGAGAGTCCTGACAAAACCATTCCTGAAGTTGCCAATGTCCAAATATTACCTATAGACTTGCACGTGCATCTAACAAAGGTTTTGAACAATTACCCCTAATTGCCCTCTTCTAATATTCTGGTGAACAGAAAAATCTTCATTATAAGAACACACGGCTTGTAAATGAAAGAGATGAAAGCTCATGAAAGGACAGAGGCAGACTATACGTCATCCCACACCTAGGCACAACGGGATGCATTAAGGAAGCATTTATGGAGAGGCATTCCATCAAGTCAAGGTGTCAGAGGACATATGGTCTCTTTCACCATTAAGTCTGTGAATTTCCATACCTTTCCACTGGTCCATATTAATCTCACTTTGTGACGCTCAGCTTTGTTTGATATAATTTGGGCTTTGCTCTGAAAATGCCCACTAGGCACGAGAAAAATTCATGAAAGTAAGTAACTGAAAATCACCTCTTTGAAGTAGCTTTTTTTTTTTTTGCAAAAGAGAAATTGAAAAAAAATGGGTCAAACAGAAAAAATTTTGGTAGTCACGACAAAAATTAATAAGTCTAGGCATGAATACACAAGTTTATCAATATAGACACCTGCTTGACCCTGTTTCCTGACTAGAAAATATTGTCAGTATATGTCTTTGAAATACAGTGTAGCATATTGGTACCAATTTGCTTGGCAGGGGAAGATGTACCCATCCATCCCACTCATTAGTTGTGATCCCAAAGATACCACTGGAATGCTGGTAATTGCAGAAAATGCACATGGAGAGATGCTTATGATGAATATTATGGCAGGAGGTGGTAGAACTGGCAGGTAAAGGGTGACAAAATTAAATCTTTTAGCCCTTCTAAAACCAGAGAATTGTAGAATAACCTGAGTTGGAAGGGACTCACAAGGATCATTGAGTCCAACTCCTGATATGAGCCCAACTAGATACACTTCCATCTTTTAACTCCTTGGTTGGCTTTGGGGACCTGCTGGAGAGGCTGAAGCAGTGAGGAGTTTTCCTCCTTTTTTTGGGCTGTTTTGTACTCTTGTGTGCAGATCTATCTGTAGAATGTCTAAATTTAGATAGAGAAGTATGTGCTAATCCTAAACTCAAAGTTCAATTCCCTCTCTGTGGATCTCTTGTCATCTCAGAACATATCACACGCCTTCGTCACCAAAAAGGTGCTGAAAAATAGTTCCTACGTATATGATCAGACTAATTAGAAGTTAGTGTTAATTTTTTTAAGATGGACTCATTATATCTTTGGCATTTCTTCAGCTAAGTAATGATTGTAGCCAAAAATCTCTGTGAGGGGAAACTTGAATGTAATGATAGTGTGTTTTTCTTACCAATAACTGAAATAATACTAAAAATTCCAAGAAACCCTAATGCTGGGAGGGGGGAAGAGGGAAGGAATTTGTGAAAGTGCTAGGTGGGAATAAGAAAGCTTTTAAGACAATCATTATAATAATACCATCATAATAATGGCTTTATCTTGAGGGAAAAAAAATAAAAAATCATCAACCAAGCAACCACTAAACCTGGGACTAAAACAATCTCTCTGAATTTTCAATTGTCTTAAAGCACTGGTGTTTTCTAAGGTAAGAAAAAAATAATAATAAAAAAAAAGATAAGAAGAATATATGTCTTAGTTTTATCATAACATCTTGTTTTTCATGTTACCTTTCTCCTGTCCTAGAGACTTCACCCAAGCCCCCTGAAAAGTCTAACTCTTCAGTAAAGGTGGGCTGAACACACATTGGGGTTGAACAAAATTTTGCTGTGTTTAGGAGTTTAAGTTCAGGGATTGTCTCATGAAAGTTTAGAAGCATTGATAGAGAAGAGTGGAAAACCTCCTTCTATGCACCTATTTAATTACATTTTCCCAGCATGTCAGTCTGCTGTATACTTCTGTGTAGCATTTATGTGTTTAATATATGTGAAATCCCTAAAATGTTTGCACAAAGAACATTGTTATTCCCTGTACATTTTATCTGATGCTTGCCAAGAAGAAAAAAACTTAGTGGACTGAAATTTGGAATGAAAAGTCAAACACTGTGGATGCTTTACTTAGCCTAGATCCTAATGACACATTGTCCACTGGTTTAGAATATATGCATTGAAAGGATCAAGCTATTAGAGAAAAATTCTGCATCCTGAAAAACAGGCTTATCACTGAATCAGGAATTGCCAGTAATGTCTCCTCTGGGATGCTTGTTTTTAAATTGCCTTTTGGGAGGCTTTTATGACTGCATCCACATCAGTGCTGTGATTCAGAGCAGTGATGCTGTTTTGAAGCACATCCCCCAGACTGTCCCATTTACTGTGCAGTAGTTCACTTCCCAGAGTGGTTTTGCAGCACACAGGCTGCATTCCCTTTGGAGAAAACTGAACTGGAGACTTTGGTCCAGGCAAGTGCCAAATGTTCTCCAACTCCTATTACATTGGCCAAACCAATGACTAGACTCCAAAGAGCTTGGAATCACAGTCAGGGACATTTCAGTCCAGGAATTTGGGCTAAATCAAGTTTAAAGCAATCATGTCTCTCTACCTCCCTTGTAGTGCAGATAAAGAACCCTCAGCACCAACTGCTCCAATCTATTGATCTGCTCCTGTGGTCGCAGCTGCCTTGAGAAAGTAGATGTAGCCTATGACATCTTGAAAGTATTCCAGATTTTACAAATGTTTTCTGTGTTATGTTAGTTGTTTTCCACTTTTCTGTTGCTTGGATCTGGTGCAAATATTCTTAAATGAATTTTAAATGATCTGAGCTATCTGATCTTGTGTCCATTTTTTTCTTTTGTTGCAAAATTTAAGATCAACCTTGGGTTTTTTTTCCCCAAAAGACCATACTGCACTGTACAGCCATTTGGACATTTTCTTCCTCAATTTCATTGAAATTGCTGTTTATGGAGATATTTAAGGAGACAATATACA
>NW_008683273.1:85738-101333 GCF_000695815.1 Acanthisitta chloris
GCAAGAAATATAAAAAGTTTCTCACAACACTTCTGTCCTCAGGTTTTTCAAAGCTGTCTAATATTGCCTTACTCTTGAAAACAGTGAACTCCCAAGTCTACTTTCTGCCACTGGGCACTGAACTTTATGATCAAGCATAAGCAACTTGTGATATTTCTATCTTTTGATAGAACATGTTAGCTGTACAGGTTATTTAAATTGTGATTTTTAATTTAGATATTCATCTCTTTTGTATGTTTTTCCTTATGTGCTCAGCCTCATTAACCCATCCAGTTGACCTGCATCATTCTCGTGTTGACAAAGATAGGCGTTATGAACCTTAGAATGTCATAAACACCTCTAAAATGTGACCCTACTTGCATGCAGTGGGGAAGGTTTGACAGCATTACACCAGTCATCTGATAAGCTCGGGTCAAAAGTCTCCCAATTGCTTGCCTTTTGTTTGGGTGTCAAGGAGGCAAAAGCTTTTCATGTTTTTAATAAGCAAATTAATGAAATACTTACAGTACATTGCATACATTAACTCTTAGGTAGCTGGTTTTCTTCTGGGGCCATCTTTCCATAGGTCAGAGGCCATAAATGGAGTTTCAGTTTTCCAGGAAACAAAGAGGACAGTATATTTCAGTAATCCTTTCCTGCATGTAGTTAAGATTCCCTTCTTTTTTTTTTTCTTTTTTTTTCACTTTGGCTTACTTTCGAGAGGCATAGTAACACTTGCCAGCTAAGCCAGATGTAGCATTTCAACCAAAAAAATGCACCGGATGCATGTTCCAAGTTTGCCAATGGCTATGCATGAGGCTGGAATGTCAGAGCAGGAGCAGCGGATTAGGAAGATTGTGTTCGTGTTACTCAAAGCAGAAGGAGCCCAGAAAATGTCTCTGGAAGTTCACTGTTTCAGCCACTTTTTTTCTTCTTAGATACAACATGTTTGTTTGGTAACATTTTCATGCTTCTTACAGCTACTCATTATAGTGTTGCTTACATTTTCAGGATATTATCCAATTAGTCTCATATTTATGCTCCAGAGGAGGTTAGAAAGACTGAATTTAACTTATCTAATAAAGAAAAAAGAAAAAAGAAGAGACTTTTGCTTACCTAAATTGACATTAAAACAATGGCAAACGATCTTGACAATGTCTCCTGCTTTCCTCTCTTTTCCAGACAAATCTATGATTTCTTAATTTTTCCAGGCAAAACCTAATAATTTAATGTATACTCAGTACTAATAATGCACCTTTGGTGGGAATAATCATCTACCTATTATGTTTCTGTGGGGTCAGATGACCTGGTATAACCCTATGATGGAAGAAGTTAAGCTCCATCTCAGTTTCTATGACTATGTGGTGGCTTTCCTAGCTTGCATTTAATACTAATTTTAGCCATTATGTGCTGTCTATTTAACACTTCTGTTTAACTACTTAACACTTCCCATTCTTCATCCTCAGCCCCAAAAACATGCTGCACAAATAGGTGAGCACATTCCAACTTCTTTTGCAGGTAGGGAAACAAAGGACAAAAAGGTAAGGAAAAAACAGGGAAATGTGTCCTGCTGGGACTTTTAGCAGAGGGACTTTCACTGACTTCCAGGCTAGACATAGCTGAAATTCTGTCTCCTAAGGCAATTCAGTCTATGTTAGCAGAACGTGGATAGATGTTACATTTACTAGATGCCTTCCTCTATCAGGTAGTTTGAGTGGATGACCAAACTCCTGTCATTTTAAGATTATGTTTTTGCCTGTTTGAAAATGCTTCTTAGATAGTCTCTGGTGCTTTAAGCCTAGAATCAGATTGTTGCATGCTATAAATGTAGTTCAAGATGTGCTTTACTGAAATTCACTGAATGCTGTGAATTTCTATGAGGAAGTTTGTTGGAAGTAATCAAACCTACTGAAACAAATTGACTTCTCAGACCTGTGGTCTGGGTGGAATATCAGCTCTTCTATTAAGCATACTACTGACCAGGAAAATAGGGCTAAATCAATAGAATATTCAGGGAGAAGGGGAAAGATACTCTTTCTTTCATGTAACTAAAATTCTGTAAGCATCTTTAAGTGATGCTCATCATCTCATTTCATGCAGGTTTCACTCTTGACATCCAAACCAGCAGCCACAGACTGTGTCTCTTGCAGACTTAAGTAACTAGTGTCTGCAACATTAAACATTCAGCAAAACCCCATAAAATGAGACAAGGGGCTGTAAAACACTGACTAGAATAAGCTCTCCCTGTAAAAGGCCATGCAATCCAGGCTAAACTGGAGCCTGCATTTTGGGAAGCATCTTCCTTTAGTCCAGGACAGGCTAAAGCACTTCAGTCTCCAAGGTTCCATCTACAGCTCTATGCACAAATGTTCCACAATTTGCTACTAAACAGATATCAAAGTTACATAAAAGACGTCAGAGATACAACCATGAGATGATTTTATCCCCTCTGCACTGGTTGGCCTGCTTTCATTCTAAAATAAAAGAAAAAGTGCAGGGAAAACTGCCTTATTAACAAAAGCTATTAAAGTAATCTAAACATCACATTAAGCTTTGCTTGCGCAGCAGTAGACACAATAAGAAAGACATATTACAGTCATTTAGATGCAAGATAATTTACTGGTTTTAAGATCTTATAGCATCCTTGCTCCAAATTTTTATCCTTTGCTCTTTGCTGTCTCTAAATATTTTGTCCCTTCCCCAGCTCTGATTGCTGAAGAGCATAACCAATTTTTGGTTGGAAAACCTTATTCAGAGTACATGTCAATTCTTTGCAATCAAACTGGGTGGTCATGTCAGTAGGGATCTTACAAGGGTTTATCTTAAGCCTGGCTTGTTCAATATTCACTAACCTCTAGGACTGTGCAATGGAGCATGCCCTTATCAAGTTTGCAGGTGGCACTGAGCTGCCAGGGTGTGAGCACTTTTGGAGCAGGATTAGAATTCAGAATGATTCTATTAAATTGCAGCAGTGACCTGCAATTCAATAAAGACAATTTGAAAGTACTACAATAGAAAAGGGGGAAAATCAAAAATACTACTGGTGTTCTGCAGAAGTGAGTCAGGGGTTAGAGCTGGAACACAGACTGTAAGTCAACACTAGGATGCTACTGCATCCCGGAATTGGAGTGCAGCATGTATTCCTGATCCCCTGGTGAGATTTTGGCTGCAATTTTAAGCCCAGCATTAGGCACCACACTTCAAGGCACAGACAAATCTGAGGGAGTCCACAGGACAGCAACCAAAATGATGAGAGGTTTAGAAAAAGTGACCTATGAGGAAAGGTTGAAAGAACTTGGTTTGTTTAGTCTAGAAAAGAGAAGACTGAGGAGGTACATGATAACAGACTTCAAATATTTAAACGGTTGTTATAAAGAGGAAGGGGATCAATTATTCATGTCCACTAAGAATTGGACAAGAAATTAGGAATGTCTTTAATTTGCAAGAGGAGGATTCCAGTTAGAGAGATTTCTGATGGTGCTGGAGCACGTTAGTAATTTCCACAGCCTCCCTCGGTATTAAAGGTTTATAAGAATGGCTTGAACAAACTTTGTAAGGGATGGTTTAGATCTGCTTCTGACTCAAAGCAATGCTTAGGACAAACAACTTCTTAAAGCCTCTCCTGGCCTTATTCCTATAGTGTGTAATATAGATTTGTAATGTACACATCCCTGTGTAATTATACAAGTGCTAAATCTGGAAGCAGACTCCTTCTTTACTTACCTCTCCAGGTGTGTGATGTAGTGATAGTGGGGAAATATCTGGACTCTGGTGTTTGCTTAAAGAGAGTTGCTCAAGAGTTTTAAAAACCATTTCTGAAAATGCAAGACTGGAAAATCTGAACTCATGCCTGACCTCATCTGACAGCTGCTATGGCCCTTATAAAGGGATTAACAACCTGGACATAAAACAAAGGTTATTGGCAGTCATTAAGGTGTGATATTACTCAGCACAATTAGGACATGTCGCAAGTCTGCATGGGGCGATGCCTGAGTGGAGAATTACAGAGAAAAGTGATTTACACATCTCTGTGAGGCAGTCCCTGATGCTGTGGTGAAGGGGAGGCTGAGCAGGGCTTGGAAAAATCCTGAGGGGAGCTGGTGGCCACTGATGCTATGCTACAAGACATTCACCTGACACCAAAGAGATGTTCTCCCAAAAAACCCATTGCACAGAATTCATGCTTCCTTGTTTTCTTGTACTATCTACATTGAGTACATACATATATATGTCCTCACGGGATACTTTGTCTGTAAAATGTGTCTGTAGGATGCCATACAGTGATCAATAGGAGAGGCTGAGTCCTGACCCTGGCAGAGTTTCTGGCTCTGAACATTTCAGAGATGCACACAGAGATAAAATGATGATTATATTACATGATAGGTGTAAAGAAATAAAACCATTGCAAAATTATTGGTTATTTTTCATAGCAATTTAGAGGTGAGCCCATGTGTTTCAATTATAAAAGAATGAATTAGCTTATAATTCGCTAAGTTCTTTTTATTAGTTGATTAATTTTTCACTTAAATTCTAAAAAAGTCATTATTTCTTCATGTTTAAGCTTTCACTTCTGCTGCCTTCTTTTGTAGTGCTTTTCTTAATTACCTGTGGTAATTTGCATCAGCAAGAAGCTAAGAATGCTTTGCATGTCTTTAGTGTCTTCCCTCCTCCTCAGCTATTGATGTAGCTACACAGAGCGAGCTCAGCACTGTAGCATCTGGTATCTTGCATCACTATTATAAACATTAATTAAATAAGCCTCTCAATACTTCTGACAGGTGATGAGAGCTTCTGACCTCTGATGAGAGCTCTGGTGCCCATTTTGCAGGTTGAGAAACTAAGGCTATGTTTGAATTGTGAGATTTGCACATACTTCCCGGCATCCAGGGTCCAGGTGCATGCTCTGGCCACATCCCAGATCTGTGCTGGGGCAAAAGCCAGGCTCTTTCTCTCTGAGGATCTTGGTTTCCTTAGGAAGGAGACCTGAGTTCTCAGACAGGGAGGGCTGGGTGTTGAATCAGCCTGTGGGCTGCACTGCAAAGCCTTATCCCCACAGTCTAGACACAAGCAAGGCAAGTTAATGGATTTGAAGGAGGCTTGTGGTGATTCTGCATTAAAGGTGGGAGAAGAGAAAAAAAACATCCTTGGCTTCCTCCTCCAGCACTTCCTCCCATTATTTAACTATCAAGGTGACCACACTGGTTTTGCACATTTAACAAGTCCAATGCAAACAAGAATTTTCCCCCTTATTTTCATCAACTTGAGATGTTTTATTTTCAGGGGTCTACAAAAGCAAATGTACAAGTCACATTAAACCGCAGCAGTGACTGCACAGAATAATAGCATCACTTTGTTTTGGAGCAGAGCTTGGAAAATGTGGATACTACCTAAACTAGTAGAAAACTGCAGCACACTCTCTCTCCTTCTTCCTGGCTGCTTTAAGCAAAGGCTGCAGGTAGCAGAGTATTTTCAAGCCCATCTACTTGCTAGGCAAGAGGAACAAGCTGGAAAGATGACTTTCAAAACAGCATCTCAATGTTGCCAGATGCACATTCTTCCTTTACAATTTCCAGCATGTTTTAGCAATTAAATTCTGGTTTTCCAGGACTGAATGTAGGTTTGTCAGCCTGTGGACTATTACAACAGATAGTCATGGGGCACTATACCAGTTAATGCACTTTAGACAGAATACAAGGGGCTTTGCCTGTTGAATTAAAACTTACACTGTCAGTAACAGCCATTCTTTCTTTGACAGCACACTTGCCTTTCCATACTCCCATTTAATTTTCCCCCCCATTTTTCCAGTATCATATTTTAGCACTGGCCTATTGAGTGGAATGGTCAGACAAGGTCCAGTGAAATCAAAGAGCATCATTTCACTGGCCTCTTCAGAAGTGCTGGATTAGCCCTGTTCCCTACAATTTAAGAATGGATCTCTATCCAGAAAAGCACTTTAGCACGTGATAACAGTTAAGTGTGTGTTTAAGTGCTTTTCTGAATCAGGGCCCATATAAGGCCTTTCTACCAAATGTTTCCAGCTAGTTCAAATAGTGTCCAACTTTTCCAGGTATTAGATTTCTTTTAAAATACATAAGCAGAACTCCTTCCAATATCAAAAAGCCTCACTGAATTCTTCACTTTAAACAATTGTTTGGAGGTTTGCTTTGTTATTGATGTAAAGATTAATTCAAGTTGCAAAAGCAAAAATGTGTTTATGCAAATATTAAGTGCCTGAAAACTACACCACAGCTGTTTAGTTTTGGATGAAAGTCTTGGCTTGTTGTATAAGATGCATCGGCATCTATGAGATTTAGGAAACATCTTTTGTTCCATGGTTATTTCAGTGGAAATACATTCTCCAAAACCTTTTCTTCCAGAACAAATTCACATTTCTCTGCACTTAACATTGTAAAAGTATGAAAGGCTTCTTGGCATATGTATTCCTTGTCAAAAAGATTCTAGAATGAGATAGTGACAATAAGGAACTAAAGTTTTGGGATAACATATGCCCTTAAAATTTTACAGCATGGATTTATGTTCTGATTACAGGAAAGCTGCACCCACAGTGAGAGGGTTCAATATGCATGTAAGAGGTGGTCATCGAGTGCAACAAGTGGAACAGGATGATTTCCTTTCATATGTAAACATTAGTGATAAGAAAGAGAAGTCTCCTATGTTGCTTTTTGTCTTTTGTTGCGTTAACTTCAAACCATGCATCATCTCTAATGAGCTTGATAAAGCATAGCAAGGAAAATGGGCCATAATTCATCATGATTTCCATTTCAAAAGTGACAGCCAACTTCACAAAATAGTCCATTTTGCAACAAAAGAAAGCCAACAAATGACAATGGAAACAATATCCTCAAATGAAAACTAAAAGTCCCCCCAGATCCGGCTTCCATTACAGAAAAGTGGGATTGATTTTGTTAACAGTACCCAGAGATCCTCTCTGGTTCGACTTGTAAATAGAATATTTGATTTTTCTATATTGTCCACTTCAGAAGAAACAGCACCCCAAAATTTTATTGAGTAATAAGAGCTGATATATGGAGAAAAGCAGGATCAGCATTTTAAATTGTTGGAAAATATAACATTAGATTTAATTCGTTCCCATAAAAAAGCTATGGCCCGTGCTGCAATGGAAGGTATAAATAAACTGCATTCAATAACAATAAAGGAGCAATCTGTATGTTTTGGGGAGCTTCTGAGGATTTTTTACTCCTTTGTGCAAATATCCAAACTATTGTTTGGGTTTTTTTCTTTTTTTTTGGGTGGCTTCAATCCTCTTTCAGAAATCAGCCTATATTCTCTCTGGCACATTCGAGTGCTTTAGGTATCACAGCCTTCATCATTTACATATCTTACCTTTAATCTTTAGATTTTTCAGATAATTTGGTTTCATAGAAGAGGTAAAGCTTGGCTTGGAAATAAAAATGGCAGTTTGGGAGATGAGGGAAAGGAGAGGTGGAGGGTGTCAGAATAGGGCTCAGCACTGGACTCCAGCACCCTGAGGCCTTTGCTTCCCAAAACCTGACCACTGTCCTAAAAACACCACAGATTTGTCCAGTGGTGTCAGATCTACTATATATGATGTTGTTAGACTCTAAATATTCTTTTTTTTTTTTTTCTTTTCAGTATGTGTCATCATCTTTCAGAGATGTGATGGATGGAAAACACTGTGTTGCAATTTGGAGGTGAATAATCACTGCCAGAACAGGATGTGCTGGTTTAAGGTCATGGAAGAGATGTACTTTACCAGGCAGAAGGCTAGTCAGCAACCTATCCAGGATGGTCTCCTTGACTGAGCTATGGTATTCCAAACTGGAGACAAAAGTTGCCAAGGAATTGGGAGATGCTGCCTTTCAAAAAGGCAGGATACCCCTCTCCTGGGGCACCAGCTGTTAAGTGTTTGAGAAATCACACCCCACCTGAACTGGGCTCACAGGTCACACTTCTGTTTCTGTGCATGAAACATAGGAAAAAAAATCTGGTCCCTGATGATGTCTCTGCTGAAGACAGAGCAGGCATCCATTTTCTGTGAATACTTTCAAATACTCAATTAAAATTAACTGTTTGGAAAACACTAGTTTTTTACTAGTTGATTGATGGACTGGAGCATCATTACAGACACAGAAGAAACAGCAATGACTGGTGTCACCGTGAATTTATGGGAACCTTCTAAGAAAAAAATTATCCAAAAATTATACTTAGGATCACTCTTTTATAGTAGTTAATTAACATGTGGAACTCACTGCCACAAAATACAGTATCTTTGAGGCATGAGTTTAGTGGGATTAAAGGGATTTATTAAACACTTATATGGATAATGAGACCATCCGCAGCTACATTACACAGGATGAAACCATACATTAGGGATATAAACAATTATGCTTCAGGACAGAAGCCAACTACTGACTAATAGAGTTAAGGAGGAAATTCACTCCATAATTATCCAGGATTTTATGCACCTTTTCTCAAAGTTCTACTATGAGCACCATCATGAGTGGGGCATTGCCTTACAGGAAATGTTGAAACACAGGAAATATAGGCAAAATAATGAAATGATGATTTCTTTTATGTTTAATGATATTGTCTTATTCTTCCCCACCTTAATAGTAATAATTATAGTCTTTTTTTTTAAAAAAAAAAAAAGGGTAATTATAGTCTTTTTTTTTTAAAAAAAAAAAAGGGAGAATGAGAGATGAAAAAAAAAAGAGAATGAGAGATGAAATATTAATCTAAGACTTATTTAGGCTTTTGAAGCAGGTCCCTGCCTCCCTCCATATAGGAACTGAATATTGTCAGTTGTTCATATATTTAGAAATTAAGACAAGGAACTAAGGACTTTGCTTTAGCTGAGGTTGCACCTATTTGCATAATGATATTATAGCATGCTCAGCATTAGTTTCTTAAGTTTTTCTTTTGCATCCCAACACACTGGTAGTTTAAGGGTACTATGAACATAAATTGACACTGAGGTGCCTAAAAGGATGTTGATATGCACAAACACAAATTTGATAGGAATTTAAAAACATTCCCTGAAAAGGGCTTGGCAATCATTTGAATGTAGTAGGAAGTAATACTAATGCATCCAGATAGGACTTCTACTGCTCAGTAGAGCCAAGATTTCATGTTTTCTGTGCAGGCACTTTGCTTACTTAAAGTAGCCCAGAGAACACATCTCCCTGTGATCATATTTTTGGCTAAAGGCTGGACTTCATCCTCAAGGAGTTGTGTCCTTCTTCCAGCCAAAGGGGAGGATCCTGTAGTATCATATAAGATACAGAATAGCTTAGGGAAGTGGAAAGAATGCATCGGGTGGGACTGAATTGCCCTTGACCTATTTCAGGATCAAAATATTTTCAGCATCAAATTATCTTAGAACAGAAAAGCAAAGGAACAAGCAACATTTGTTGGGTTTTTTGTTTGTCCCCCCGCCCCCTCCCATACTAGTAGTTTCTTCATCAGTAATATATGAAGTAAGTCCTCTATGTCCTCTGTGGATCTCTGAGTAAGACAGCAGAGAATGTGTCATGTCCTTTCCCGAGTCTCCCTTGCAAGGACTTCTTGCTGGAAAGGGGAAAAGAAGTCCACATGCTTTCATATTTTTCTCAGTGATTTTTTTTTTTGGAAGTTGTAGCCTCTTGAGAAATACTTGCTTTTAGATTCCTGCACTCTTGCTGACAGAGGACCTGAGAATAGGCATTAAATCTGATGCATCCATTCAAAGAGTCTCAGGTTTGCTATGCATGCACACGGCCTCACTGTACACTCCTTGTACTGGCCAGATGCTGTATAGCTGTGAAAAGTCTGAAACTCCTAAATAAATAACCAAGGGTCTCAAATTTTGTCAAGCTGAAAGATTTAAGTGGAAAAGAAGACATTTATGGTGAAACTCAGCCTCATAGTAACTGGTTGCTACTTCTCAACAGCTTCCATCAGCATCTTTTGTTCCTCAAAGGAGAGGATTCATGGGCTCTAGGTCATCACTGCTTGTGTCACAGGGGAAATTGTAGTGTCTCACTTGGCATATTGGTGCATACAGCCAGTGGGCTGTGCAAATAATAAAAGTTTTTTTTTAAAAAACCTATGCACCTATACCTCTGGGACCAGCAACAAAATCACTGAAGTCAGTGGAAAGACTCCAGAGAGCTGTTCTATCCACCAGAAAACACAACTATGTCTTGAATCAAAGATTAAAAAAAAGCAATAATAAATATGAAAACAATGAGAGGAGCAGGTGTTCAGCATATTTGAAAGGCAGAAAAGCAAACTTTTATGTTCTAGCAGTGATGCTCTGCAATGGAGCTGAAGTCTGTCAACATCCAGATATGTTTCACACTGTATGTTTGGCATCACAACAGGTGGTTACTGCCAGATCTACCAATGAAGAATATTCCAGATTTGTCAGCTATTGCATGAAGTCTTTCCACCAGATGAATTGGCTGTATTTGGCAGCAGCCAGTTAGTAAATAAAAAATGATCTGGAGTTCATAACTATTGTATCTTTAAAAAGCCAGCTAAATAACATTGTTTTTCAGCAATGACATTCCTCACCCAGAATCGAAGTCCCAGAGAAAATAGAAAAGGAAGAAAGCACTGACAGTCAATAAATCTGGGCAATGCTGAATGAAATGGTTAAATAAGTAGGGGACTCATTATTAAAAATGTCCTTTAACAGCCTATTTACATTTAAAGAAGAGGACTGAGAAATGAGGTAAAGCTTCTGTACAAAGATAAATTTGGTTAAACCGCCATGTTAATGTCCAGGGGACAGCGTGTGTGTACTCTAGGGCTGATTTTTTTTTTTTACTCTGCTTGGTCTTTAACCTTCTGATTTTCCACTATGTTGCACAGCCCCAATGGACGACTTCAGGCTGTTTTTACCTACAAGCACAGCTTTGGCTAAGAACAAGGTTTCAAATTGTAGTCTGCTGGGATTTTATTTTTCAAGAAAATTCCTTATTCACTGGAAATTTGCTGACTGCTTGAAAATGGAAACTGTTTAAGGAATGACCAGTTTGGATGATTTTTTCTCTTCGATAAGAATCTGGGAAGAAAAAAAATTTGAAATTGCCAGCACATTCCTTTCTGCCATTTTCAAAAGAAAAACAGCCCAGTGCTAGTACCTACACAAACAGTTCAAAATGATCAAAACAGCTGTTTCAGTGGCTGGCTTCCTCTTAATCTCTTATTACAAACCCAGAATTTACTTTTTTGTTTTAGATTTGAAGTCCCATTTCCCTCCTAATAACCTTACCTGTGTTTCATAACCAAAATAAAAGCTTTGTGCTGTGCAACTTTAGGTTTATTTGCCTTATATTTTTTTCCCTTGCATCAACTATTGTGTTGCTTTGGACAAACTGTTTAAATATGCCAAGGCTCAGCTAATGATTCTATTTTGATGGAACTTATTTACAAAGCTGTTATATATCATTAAAAGTAATATTACATGGTATCAATTGATGCTGAGAATTTCACAGCCATGTAAACCCGAGGAAGAAGCGATAGCATGTTACGGATGCTATACATGTTTTTATTGTTGTAAAGACTAGTTTTAAGGGAAACTGTGTTTTCCAAGATCACAGCTTCCCCCTTTGCTACATCTGATGGCATTGCACTAGTGGAGCCTTATTGGTGTTTGTTTCAAGCATTAAGTAACCTTGGGGAAGCCTTTTTCTTCCTTCTGCCGTCCTTTCGACGGCTCACAAAGCAGGTTTCAGGTTTGGGCCTGCTGGTTGAGGGGAATGCTTAGCTCGCCTATTTAAAACACAACTGGATTTTGCTATTCAAATGTAGGAAACCTAATTACACATTGGTAAATTCTCTTCAGTCTACCAAACACAGAAAAAAAACAGTGACAGAAACTGAAAGGCCAAAAAAGAGAAAAGAGTCCCTAAGACCTAATGAATCCAAACTAAACACCTCTCCACAGAAATGTCAAACATTTCTCTTAGCACAAAACAAGGCTTAAAGAATTCCCTGCTTTTGTCTCTGGGCTAATTCCTTAAGCAGAGAGGGGGATTTTCTTCTGGGAGTGTTATTTCACAAAGAACTAAACAGCAAATAAACAAAAGACTCTCAAAGAGTGAGAGAGTATAAATAAAATTCATGACTCCTTAAAGAGTTTACACTGAAAGAATGTGGGGGATTATTTACAATTAAAGCATAGTCTGTGGAATACAGTTATTATTACAAAAATGAATAAGAGGGTATTTCATTTAGCTCACAATAAGAGTGCACCTGGGTCTTCTCCATTTGTTAAAAATGGAGAAAACTCACTTGCCCTCAGAATCATCTATTTGATCACTTTTAGCAAACTCTGTTTCATATTCCAAGCTGGGTAATCTGGTTGAAAAACCTTGTTTATGAAGTTGCAAATTATCTATATTGTAGCTGCAGAAGGTGCCAGAAGGGAAGGACACAAACCAGGGGGAGAAAACCAGAAAAGTTGTGAATTTCCCTCCTTTAAAATAGGAAAAAAAATCCAAGTAAAAGTTTCTTCTGATTTTTTTTGTGAAAAGTATCCTTCAAATCCCCACCCCCTCAGCCAGTCCTGCAGAAATGAAAGAAAACTCCAACCTTTGTCAACAAAAAGAAGTGATTTTATACTTCAGTCCTAGCAGAACAGAAGTTTTTAGTAAAGTGAGAAGTAAGGAGAAAGAAAGAAAAACATGGGGGGGAATCTCCTTCCTTGCCAAGTGGAATATGAAACAATGGAGCAGGTTAATAATGGAGACAAGGTTAGCTGAGGGATAAGATGAACGTGAAACAAATACAAGATTTCACTTCCAATAAATTAGGCAGACACAAATGAATGGTTATTAAGATAAAGAAGCATAGGTTGAAGAAGTCACTTGATTATAAATTATAGAGCAATTAGGCCTCTTTTCCGTGCCTTTTTTTTTTTTTTTTGTACTAGGCATTTTGTATGCTACAGCAAATGTGTCATAAAACAATGCTGATAATGATGTTGAAAGCCAAGGTAGTGTGGCCAAGTCCCATTTATATATGTGTGTTTATTAATAAGGTTGTGAGTGATATACAGGGATGTATATCCATATGGATGCATGTATCTCTACGTGTGTACATCTGTGTGGGTGTTCATGCATGTCTGCCTACAGCATAAATATCACAAGGCACATCCATGTGCAGTCCTATTAATTCCTTATAGAAGTGATATATTAATATGAATTAAAAGAGAGATCTATAGGAGTGTCACAGATTGTGCTTTATCTATCTATCTGTCTATATTATGTCTCTCTGTGATGTAAAAAAGAAAGCCATGTAAGAGAGGTTAGGCCATGGAGGCTTATTTCATGTGCCTGAGCGACAGAGACAGAATTTAAAGCTTTGCTGAATTTGCTGCAAAAGTTTTGATTGAGTCTTATCCTGCCAGGCCTGTCTCGGCAAAGTATCTGAAACATTTGGCTGCACGCGATTAAATGAACAGTATTTATTTTTAGCATCTGCTGCCCCTGACTCAAACTTTGCTACTAAGAAAATTCAGCTCTATGGAAAAGAATTTGAATTCCAGCTGGGCAGTTTTCAAAATAAGATGAAAAGTTAAGCAGGCAATTGGTGTGTATTTAGGGCTCAAAACACCTTGCCTCCTAAGAAGTCTTGAAGGAGTTAATCCCTTCTCAAGATAATCCACTAAAGAGCATCCTTCATTATGATGTTAAAAGCAAGGATCAGTGCTGGGGGAGTCTAACAATAGGACAGGGGTGCTTTTCAATCCCCATCACATTCTTCCCAGGTTAGAAACAGAAACTGCTGTTACTCCAGCCGAAAAACTGGACGGGTTTCTCTCTTGGTGTTAAATATTCAAATTTAAAAAGGGAGGGGAAGAAAAAAAAAAAAGCGATCGCTAATCCACTGCGTTAACTAAACTTCTCCCTTACTGGGTGTTTTTTGGCCAACCTTTCTAACTTTTATGACAAGGTAGTGAATGCAGAAGGGCCGTGTCAAAATAACTCACAACTCTTTTAGGCATCAAAAGAACTTTTGATAAGAGGCTTGTAAATAATTTCCTGGTGGTAACATGTGAGAGGAGAAAACCTAAAGCAACTCTGTCAAACTTCTCTGAAGGAAGGGACACTACATTCCTTTGCCCTGGGCAGGAATCAGCCTTCCAATAAAAACTGGGGGAAAAAACACATGTACCAGGCTGTTTTGTGTTACTTATGTGGATAATATGTTTAATATCTGGTTTTCACTTTAATACTGAGTATCTTTGTTTAAAGTAATGAAAAGATGAGTGTAAAAATACAGGGAGTTTTGAGAACCTTATGAACATATTTGGGAATGACTTACACATGTACACACACATACACTCTGTGTTTAATATAGAAATTATTAAATTCAACAAGTTTTGCTAATTAGTAGAAAAAAAGGGTAAAAACATTCATGAAGTGAGGGATTTTATCTGTATTTTTAAGATGGCAAAGGAGAAAGATTCAACCTTTAAAGAGTGCAGTCAGAAATGAAGGAAAAAAAGCTATTACTTTGATAGCTGGCCATACAGTTGATTTAGGATATGATCCAAGTCCTGTGGATCTCCAATAACCACAATTGGTGTTTGGATCATGTCCTCAGAGTACAATAACAAGTTTTTGTAGCATGCATAATTGATGGGTTTTAAGGAATCTCATGTAAAACATGTTTCATTGTGCCTTGCAAATGTCACCTTAAGGAATTCTAGCCCCGTGTCAGGGCCAAGAGAGACAACAATAATATTTCAGTCATGATAATTAAATGCTGTAAGCACCGTTATTTTCCTATTTGTTGTAATTCCAACTAAGAAGAGCTCTGATTGAGACCTGGCAAGAAGTGGTTGAAAAATTGCTCTTCCAAAGGGGGAAGCTAAAAGAGCACATGACTCAGCTGTAGATAGTAATTTTGATTCTTTTGTCCAATATAATCAGCCAACGGATGGTAGCTCCAATTCACTGCTGAAGTCTGCAGCAACAGCAGCTGAAGACTTCCTGACACAAGACCACAGCTTCTCCTGAGTGTAACAGATCTCTTCACAGGAGTAAGGTCATGGCTGGATAGGAGGAGAAGCAAATCCTGCCTCTAGGTTAATGTCCCTGTTTATTGCAGAGGGGTTGGACTAGATGACCTTTAAAGATCCCTTCCTACCCAAACCATTCTATTATTCTATGATTTCCATTGCTCCACATAGCTGGAGGATAGGGCAGCTCTCTTCTTCTTTTCATCATCTGCATCCAAGAAATCCAGATGGCCTTATGCATAGCTAATTTGGAGAAGATGATGCTTAAAGGAGAAGTGTATCTGAGTACATGGAACCTTTTATGGTGATTTCTTCTTGAGTTTGTGTCCCTGAACCAGAACAAACTGGAAGCGTGTGAAGCTGTCCTGCGTGAAGAGGCAGAAAATATTAATGCTGCAGATGCTGTAGATATCTATTAATGCTAGATACTGCAAAGCTTTCTGGGCATGGAATTGTGAAGTCCTGTCTATTCAGAGCGCAAGCAAACAGGGTTCTTGTGTCTCTACACTCATCATCTTGCTTGACAAATGAGTCTGGAAGAGATTTCATCCATACACGTTCGCCCTTCAGCAGAAAGGGAGCGCACACTGCTCTTCCTGC
>NW_008683273.1:101352-142714 GCF_000695815.1 Acanthisitta chloris
AATTTCCCCACTTGGTCAATTCTGACCTCTCTACATAGGTAGCTGTTGACATAGGAGATCAGGGCCATGGTTCTGCCATCTGCAGCTGTAACTGTGCATTTAGTAGTGAGTGCTGCTTTGCCATCACTTGAAGTACTCTTACCCAAATCAATGGCCAGGGAAAGGAGTTGCCCTGATTACAAATCTTTAGGAGAGATGCTAAGCCTTGCCTTTATGAACATAACTTTTTAATTTTAACAGTCCCAAATAAGTCATGGTTATTGGAAAAGGATACAGCTGTCAGAAATCCTGGGATTATAACATATGTATGCTCTGGCTTTCTGACAAAAGCAGATGATTTTGACACATTAAATGTTTATAAAGGTTTTTAAAGACCAAAAGCTCCAACCAAGATGAGTTCTTTGGTTAAAACCAGGCACTAAATAAACAGAGGGAAGGACACAACCTGAGCCCTTACAGGAGCTTGCTTTTGAGGTGGAGTCAATTTCAGGATAATAGGAATAGCTGATCCAATTCCTTCCCTTCAACTGCATTCAGTTTCTGGAATTAATTTATCAAGCTACATTTAAGGATTAAAAGATGGCGCCTGACATTTTAGAACAAACCAGAAAACCCCAAAAACCCAAACAAAAAAACCTGTCACAATTCAGCAGAATTTGCAAAAGAAAAGAGGCTGTATGGGATAAAGGAAGCCAGTCCAAAGTCCTCTTAGGTTGATGATCTCTTCAGGTCACGGTTCAAGTTATCTTGATTTTCAATTGTACCCACCCAAGTCTGTACTCCTTCTCCCTAGCTATTTTTTTTTAAAGACTTTAAGTCGCTGCCTAAATGCTCTTCTCCTTAATGAGAATGAAACCGACTGGCTTTTATTAATGAATCCCATCTTTTGTGCATAGGTTTTAGTTTCTCTTTAACATCTTGAAAAGTCATTAATTTATTGCTAATTTAAAAGAAAAAGAGAGAGCGATCCTGTTGGTTCGAATGAATACTTTTCCTTTGGTTGAACCAATAATTCAAGCTCCTGATTATACCAATTAAAGACCAATTTGAGGAAAGGCCTCCAGCACTGAGCTGCAGCTGCCATTTAGCCACAAATTATGGGCCTTATATGTGGGTGGACATGAAACTCTTTCAGAGAGAAATAGATTGAGAAATAGGGAAACTATTGTAGGGATTTTAGCAGAAGGGGGACATTAATTGGATACATTGCTCGAAGTCAATCAGAAATTCAGCTACTCTGTGGGCTTTTTGACTTCAAGACCCTTCTCTTTTTGTTCATGTACCTTCAGTTAGATTAATCACAGTGACTAAACAAGCAGAGATATTTTTCAGGGCTTTTTATCTGTTTTTTTTTTCATGTAGCTGTGAAGAAGGGGCAGCCTAGTCTACAGTGCAACAAATGTTGAAGGTGGTGAAAATAAGTGTGATGGTTTCAATCTCACAATGAATTCTTTAGATACTTTAAGAATGTAGAAAAGTGATTCCAGGATGAAAGTTTTTATTTGTTAATTTGTTATCAGAGGTCCCATTTTATTTATTAAATGTATTGATTAAAAATGCATTGATTAAAAAGTGAAGTTATAAGCTTTTGGTAAGGTTTTCTGCTGACAGGGAAAGAAAATGTGCTCATGGAAATGTTTCTCAAACTTTGGACCTGTAGTAATAAAAAAGCGGAAAAAATAAGAGCAGCAACCATTAGAACATAGTAAGTCATTGATAAAATAAGTAGTATCAATGCTCATAATGGAAAGGTTTTAAAAGTACTGTGTAATAATTGTCATTAGGCTACTGTATGTTACCTGAGTTTCATTGTTCTAGATTCCATTTTTCCAGCCCATAGAGAAAATCGGTAACAGTAATGGGAGTGGTAATCAAACTTAAGGTTTCACCTCTGGAAAACCAGTAAACTTCCTTATAGTTTAGTTTGGGCATAAACACTACTTGTGTGAACCCCCTGATGTGGGTTCATCATATACCCTGATAGTCAGGAGTGGGTTTTTCCAGAACATTAGCATCCTTGATGTAGGCTGTTTATTTATTTATTGTAATTCCATTGTTATAACTCACCCTGATTAAGCCAATTAAAATTCTCATAGTAGTCACCTGATCAAGAAGTCAAAATCTATTTCTCACGTATTTCCTGAGAACTATAACAAACTGTTTTCTTTTGTTGTTAAATCGAGATTTGCAACCTAAAGGAACAAAGGATATGATATAGTGACTGCAAACAGACACATAAAAAGACCACTTGCTTGTTAGCTTCTTCAGTTGGTTTGCACTTAATTACATTTTTGGGCATTTGTTTTGAATAGAATTAAGAAAGGAGCTGTGTTTCATATTTTAGATTAACAGGGCCTCAAGAAATCTTCAGTGCTTTCTCTGGACTAAAATTCAGTTAAAAAAAAAAGAAAAAGAAAAAGAAAGGCTTCTGTTCTAAATTTCCATATTTCATTCAAACTTGCTAATTTTATCCATGTTTGGAAGTGGGATTAATAAAGCTACTTTTGATCCACCCAGAGGAGGAAGCTGTGGAAATGCTGCAGGAGAGTTTTGTCCTCTTGGAGGAAGAATTAGCTCTGTACAAATATGCTGCCCCAACTTCTTAGTCTTTAGAGGCCTCTGTAGCACAGATGTTACTCTGATGATTTCACACTTATTCTGGTGATTAGTCCGTGTGGAAGCAATTGTGAGTTTTCATCTCCACAATAACCACATTCCATTTTTTTCATCCATCTAATCTCTTCTTAGGTATTGCTCCATATTTTGTAAGAGAGTTGCCTTTTGTTTCATAGCCTTTACATGAGGATTCTCTCATAACTTTGGCTGATGAAACATCACATGTTAAAGGAAACAGTGTGTTTGATTTTTATTTTATTATTTGCCTTCTTCATACCCCACAATCCCCAGATGAGGTAGAACTGGTAAAACTGAAATGATCTTGAGTTCAACAGTTGAATCAGAGGGCTGAGATCATCCACTGACCAAACCACACAGCTGTCAGCTTTAGATCTGAGGTCAGAATCTTCACAGCATGGAGAGGTGGTTTTGTGTTGGGTTGGCTGTGTATCTGACACACCTGCAGGTATGGGCAGCAAAGCAAGTTAGCAGCTTGTTCCAGGTAGGTAAATGCCTGCTGCAATATCCAAAGTAACCTTTTGAAGAGAATGCCTCAGAAAAAAAGTATTTTTTCACCAAGAAATTATAGATTGCCCATGGTTAAGGAACACTGTTTCAAGCATCTTATTCTATACTAATTAATCTCAAAGCCTTAACATTTATCTCTCCAGTACGCAGCATACATATCACTGAGAGTTTCAGTTCTGAAGTCTGATAAAACTAATAAACCAAAACTGCCAGAGGTGGCACATTAAACTGGTAAAATGGTTTTCATCTTAATTGGATATGAGCAGTGTTATCTCTAATAACCCCAGGATACTTCTAATTGGAGTTTTCTTTTTCCTTTCTCCCCCACCCCTTTCTTTTTCTTTCTTTCCATTCCTTTCTTTTCTAACACTAGTGTCATTGGCCAGTGTTAATATTTGAGTGCCCCCTCTTCCAAACCCACTACTCGATGTTTTCCAAAGCAAGAGTCAGTCTGATTTCAGCAGTTGTATTTGTATTCCATTAACAAAGGTGATTTTATGTGTGCTATCATTGGAGATTTTAATAAGATAGAGTTATTGATGTTAGTTAATAATGTTTTGAAAGTTGCTTGTCTCCACTGCCCTGAGATTCACCTCAGGCCAGCAACTTCTCCATTTTCAGATGTTATTACAAGACAATGTCTGTCATTGTTTAAGCTCAGATTGTCATTGTAGTGTAAATCTGTTCTTAGTTTTTTTTTAGGGTGGTAAAATCATTCTTATTGCTTCCTGCTCATTTTTTTAGACTTCTGTGAGAAGAATGCATATTAATTGGCCATGCTAAAATCTCATGTATAATTAAAAGGCATCAAAGCTTTCTGCAGCTAGTATCCTTTTGTTTAATTTCACCAGGATTGCCAAGAAATCCTGATGTGGGTGAGGAAATACTCACACTGGCAAAGCTCACTTTTCATAGCAGAGAGCAGATAGCTGCATGGGCTGCAGGGGAGATTGCACAAGGACTGCTTGCAAAAAACACATTTGAGAACCTTTTGTTTGCTATTTTTTGAGGATTCTCTTTCTCTTTTTGTTCTTTCTTTTACACATTAAGCCCTAAATTAGCTAGGCCACAATGTCAATTTTATATTAAGTTATTGTCATCGAAAATTAACTTCCATTTCTCTTTATGCTACACTTGCCTGGCAATACAGGTATGCTATTGGTTCCAAACCAAATAAGAAGATAAAGAATTAAAAGGACTGAAAGAACAGGAGGTCTAAGAAAAAGAATTGTACCAATAGCATAAACTACCTCATTTTTTTAATAAGGATTAAAAGTTGAAGCCTGCATATGTTTTAAATGTGAGAAATTTTACTCCTGAGACATATTCAGGAAGATATAATTCATTTTCCTACAGAACACACAAGCACATACACACATACATGCACAATATGATGAAGTCAGTAGTCTTCCCTCCATCACTTGTGTTTCTGAACAAATGTTATCAAACTCACAATAGTTATTACTTTCTCTATATAATTTAAAGTATCTGTGCAGAGCTCATGAAAATAATATAGAAATGCAACATGAACACCTCTGAGTGCAAAAATGTCTATTAAAAAACAATTGCAAGAAATAAAATTAGCACAAAGATTTCTGCAGCAATTTATATTTACATTTCAGGCAATTAAATCAGCAATACCTGGTGTGTGGATTAGGAGGGATCAAAGGCCTTTCACAAAAAGAGCCTTTTATAGTATCAAAGACCCTGTGACATCATGTTTGCCTTTTATGCTGAATTAGATAATTGCAAATAATTGTAACTCTGAAAGACATTTAGTTTTACAGGAGAATTTTTTTCCCTTTGCAGGTCAGTGTGCAACCCTTTGACCCAACCTTGTAGGGCTAAAGTCTTTGTTGGAAAGATAAAGAATATTACTTTCTCAACTAAAACCACGCAGGATTATTTTTGTCAATGGTCAGAGAGAGGAGAACAGACATATCATGATACGCCAACCTTTAGAATAAAGGATTTAACATTTTTTGTGTGAATAAAATAATCAAACAGGGTAGGGTTTATATGTTTATTTGCTTATTCTTTGTTTCTATCTATCTATCTCTCTATCTATCTATCTATCTATCTCTCTATCTATCTATCTGTTTTTACCTTTAGCTTTTGCTAGGATTTGCCAAATCAAATACAAACAAAAATAAGAATCAGAAATGCATTAGAAAAGATACTCTGCTTGTCATTCCTGTGCTTGAGTCTTTCTCCATCACCTTTACATCCTTATATTACATCTGAACTCACAGCAGCAGGCTAATCTAGGGGGTTTGGGGCTTTCAGTGGTTGCTCATGGGATCTAGAAAGATGGAGGGGAGTCAATAGGGTTGGTGTGTAAATCTTCAGTGTTAAGTGGAAAGTTCAGCAGTATATTTCAGCAACAGATCTCTTCACCAACCAGCCCAAACATCAGAGACAGCACGGTCTGATGTGCACCCTACCCTGCTCTACTGGCCCAGGTGCTGTCACTGCACAGGAAACCTGTAGGGTAAGTTGGAAGTCAATTTAAGGAACAATTATATGACTCTTATGACATTTTTCACTTCTGGACAAAATAGGACTAACAAGAATTTAATTTTCTACTGTGCAATAAAAGTAAAAGAAAATATCTGGGCCATGAGTGTTTAACCATCAGCCTTGCTGAGGCTGGAATTTCCATTAAGGACAGTGAAAAAAGGGCAATAAGGATGCCAGTGGCTCTGATGAATACATCTTTCTCTCATCTGAGCCCATGGTTTATCATGTTAATGAATTACTCCTGGTTTTGCTGTCAAAGGCCTAACTATTTCACCTGTTCTTGTACTAGGAAGCTGCTGATGTTGCCCCTGATTCCGTGGATGGGGTGGAGATCTGGTGTGGGAGTTTTGGTGTAAGCCTGCAGGAGTGATGCCACATTAGGGAAAACCTTGTGAACTGTCAGTCACTCCTAGAGCTGTGAGGTTCATGGAAGCCAAACCTTTCCCCTGTGCATTACCACTGCCCTGAAAAAATGACTTGAAGTAATGCATATAAAATTTGGTGTTTGCTGAAGAAAAGGAGAAAGAGGGGAGGGACACAAATACAGGAATAAAAAATGTGAACAGAATCAGATGATGGTTACCTTCCAAAGTGTTGCTGTGCTTCAGTGCCGCCACAAGTTACAGCCTGCCAAGTGGGTAGGAGACCAAACCAAGATATATTTCTTAGATGGCTCAACTGTTTCAGGCTTGGAGGTTCATTAAGAAGTGAAATCATCCCAGGAATACCAAAACACCAGGAGGCAATAAAGATGATATAGGTAATGCATTCTGATCTCTCCTAGCATTAACTCATTTAAAAAGCAGTATTAGATAGAAAAGCAGACTTTTATAAGGTTGTAAAACAGCAAATAAAAATAAGGAAAGGCATATCAATACTGGGAGTTGTTTGCTTACAAAGAAATCCAAGGGAACAGTAGTTTGCTTTGTTTAGTGTGACTTTGGGGTAAATACAATTAGACACATAGGTAATAGTGCACTGGTCAGTGAGTGTGGACTGGACGTGAGAATAAACTGCGTAAAATATTGCCCAGGTCAATGATTAATATATTCACATAAACTTGGTAAACTCAGAGTCTTCCCCTCCTCTGCATTTTTCAGTTTAATTGAAATTAATGTGCTAGTTTTAAGCAGCTATATAAACAGCCAGAGTTTATTATACATTTGACAGCAGATAACTAAAAGATTGTATTAACAGAACAAAAATGTAGTGCCTTTTTTAAACAGAAGCTGCTTCCAGCAAATGGCCTTGGGAGCTTTAATAAACCCTGTGGCTACATACTGCACATACCTAGGCAGGAGCTCCAGATAGGTGCTGCAACTTGGTGCTTTGGAACTGGAATGAGAGAGTTGGAGCCATATGACTAACCAAAATTATTCTAAGATTTTCTGTTGGTAACAGAATGAAATAGTCCTTTGCAGTTGTGAGTCTGGGGCTGGCCAGGCCCGTGTTCCTGGCAGCTCACTGTAACTCCAGGAGAGAGAAATACCACAAACACCTACTGAGGAGGTGAAGACATAATTCCTCTGCTTACACTCACTGTCTTTCATTACAGCCCCCAAACCATCTTTACACGATCACTATTCCTGTCTGGAATGGTACTGTGGTATGAGGGAACGCTGTTCAAACTGCCTGGGAAAGGAAATTCCCAAAACTCAGTTTTTCCTTCTCTGTTCACCTGCTGTGGTGCCTCGTGCCCATCAAGAGCGGTGATATTTTAAGATCTTTCAATTGCCAAAAGCTGTGAAGTCAAAGCTTACACATTAGAGCAACCATTGCACCTTCAGGGTAGTTCTGGTGATCAGGAGATTCTCATTGGCCTCTTCAATTTTGGATGTTCAAAATACCATTGGTAGACCCATCTCTTGTTTTAATTGTTTCTTGTGAACAAACTTGTAGTAAATGGAAAAAAACCTTAATTTTTGCAGATGTCACCATCACCAAGGAGGCATATGAAAACAGGCCACATGAGGACTTAAGGATTTAAATTCCCATCAACTTAAAGGGCAGGTAGAGACCTAGGTAAGAATGAGATTCCCAAATACCATTTATGGAGCCGCTACTTTCTGTTTAGGCAATGTAACTAAACCAATCTTCCCTGAGCAGTTTAGTCATAGAATCCTAGAGTGGTTTGGGTTGGAAGGGAGCCTGAGGACCATCTATCTCCAACCCCCTGACATGGGCAAGGACACCTTCCACTAGATCAGGTTGCTCAGAGCCCCATCCAACCTGGCCTTGAACACTTGAGACATCCACAGCTTCTCAGGGCAAATAAAGTCACTTACATGAAATACACTGATTGGTTTTCCCCTTCTTCATTACCTCACAGAAGATTTTAATTTTTTTGTTTTGCATTAATATAATTTCTTTGGCATTTTCCACCAGGAAGGTTTTATTTCCTGCAGCTGTAGTTGGAAGACTGCTAAAAAAATATCTGCTTTATTTAGAGGATATTTGTATTGCAATGTAAACAGAAATGTTCAAAACAGCATTGCTGCTGCTGCTGCTGTTTCTGCACCAACTGCAAAGCTGAAGGCATCTATTTTCCATGCTGAAAGTCAGCCCTGGTCTATTTACCGTGATAACCTGCTTCTAATAATGTTCAGCTTTTCACTGGAACTTGTCAAGCTCTAAAATATTGTGATAATTTTCCAATGTTATACCATCGGGTGCACTAGAATTTCTCCTGGGCTGCAATTAGCCAACAGCTTATGTTAATTTTAATTAATTAACTTAGGTGGATAGTAATGCCATGTAATAAAACATTTTGCTCAGTGTGAAACTTGTCCATCACATTTGTTTGTGACCTAAGTTAGTAATTATGTGTGCTTAAGTCAGTGGTAAATGGAAATAAAATGATGCGTCAGAGGCAAAATGAGGTAATTTGTGTCAACTGGGTTGGTTGATAGTGTTATAAAGGTAAAAGACACAGGAGTGCTGGTTAGAAACTGGTCATTATTTTGTAATCCAAGGGATCTCTCATGATGCACATTCAGTACTAATCAAGGCACCATTTTCTCGTGTGAAAGTCTGTCTTGTAGCACGATAAATCTAAGTAAAACCCCAGCTAATGTACAAGGTTCAGTAAGAAGGTTGACAGTTGAATTAAGATGAAAATGCTGTCAATTGGTTCCTCCTCTGCTTTTGAAATCTAAATGCTCAGCAAAAGCAAGCATCAAACTTGTGACTAATTTTTGAATGATTGCTTTAATTAAAATAAAAATTGTTCAGAGAATGACTTTTAATTTCAATGTCTCCCGGTGCATTATGGAACCTGAAAACATATCTGCACAATATTTACAAAATTTGCTGATTTTTGCATTCCAGGTGTGTTTTGGAGTTAGGGTTCTCTGCCTCCACTGCTATAGAATCCCATCCTGCTACTAAATTTGAAAATTGCTTCTTCCTTCAGAACTTGAATTTTAATTTAAAGGCTAATATCCTGTCTGCTTTATTTCAATTGACCACTCAGGTTTTTCAGTGTTGCCTTTGGTTTCAGGGTGAGAGAAATTTGTTGTCTATATTTTTGCAATGTAGACCAAAGTTAATTAATTAGTTAAGTGTCTAACTATTCTGACTTGCTTTTGATGTCTAAGTTTCCAAGACATAAAAAACCCCAACAACCTCAGCAAATGAAAACAAGAACACAGGATTAAAAATCCACCCTGTGGATTATCTGCAGTCTTTTCCTAAAAGGCTCAACTTTATTTTTCTCTTGCCAGAAAAAAGGTACTCATTAAAGAGACTGATGACATTACTGAGACTACCTCTTCAGGCAGCATGACAAGCCCAGCAGTAGAAGAGAGTAGTTATATGGGTTTCTTCTACTGAAGCTTCTTGCAAAGAAAAATAGCTAATTTTCTTATTCAAACTTGTATCTGACTATGATGCTCCCTCCCATATGTCTTGTTGAACAGATTGCAACAGGTAAAAGTACCCTTGATTAAAGACCAGTTTGTATCAAGATAGTGAGTATCAATTCATTTCATGCTAGAAAAAAAAGTGAAAATCACATATATAGCCATGGAAATTGCATGTCTGGTCCTGAAGAGGGTATGGGATGCAAATAATAACAAGAAATGTAACTATTATCACATTTATGTGTTAAAATCACAGATGGATAGATTTGTTTGTTTCCTGACAAGCTGAAATTTTTGTTTTGAATCATTAGAAAAAAATTTACCTTGACCTGAAACTATGTGGCTCTCTGAGCATTTGCGTAATTTAATATTTTCTGAATAAAATCGAATTCCAAACGAAAAATGCTATTTGGAAAAGAAATCTTGAAACATTTAATCTTGAAAATATGACTTTTTATTTTTGCATTTTTTCCATGTTAAATAGATTGATCCTTTCCAAGAGTGTATGTATTCATATTTAATATCCTTTCTTATAATAAAATGGTATTTCTTGAATTTTATTCCTGGAAGTCTTTGACTATACAGAATTTACCTTGCAAAAATATCAGCAGATTGATATGTGCTTTTTCAGACCAAAGAAATAAAAAATTAATCATGATCTTCCTATAACTACATGGAGAAATAGCAATTTGGGGCTCAGTTAACTTTTCCCCTGCCAAGTATCCTGCTTCTTAAGCAACTGCATTTCCTATTGGAAAATCATTCAGATGGAAAATTCTTGCTGGACTCTGCTCATTGCATATTGGGAAAGATGTATAAATTTGCACTGCAGAATGGGAACCTGCAGCGTGGGATCTCTTGAGTAGGTTTTACAAGAAGAGCTATGACTGATTATTATGCTAATATTAACTTCCAATTGTTAATGAACCTTTCATCCTGAAGGATCCCAAAACACTTTAGAGACTGCAGAGGTCTCTCCCACTCCTGGTGAAATGCAGGCAGCTCTTCTGGCTGCTCTTTGTGACTTGGTGTTACTCAACAGTAGAAAATAACCTCTGCCTGCCTCTCTCTACACCAGCAAGATTTAGAAATGCAAAAAGTAATTACCAGGCTGGACTGCAGCCAAGGCTCTGGGTCTGACACTCTTGTTCCTGCAAGCGGAAAGTGCTAGAGTATCTTTAAGTGACCATAAGTCAGAGCTTGGATCTGGCGTCTTATCAGAAACACAGAGGCACTGGTACAACGTGGAGTCTCAGAGGAGAACTGGAGATACTGCCTCAACCCCAGTGTGATTTTTTGTAGCAGCTCCAAGTTTTACTTGGAGGCTCTCCCACTGGAAATCAGGCTGATGTAACCCTGCTCATCTGGTATAGCTGAAATTGGGTACGACCTGCCTTGGGGATGGCCCCCATGCTGCTGTTTGGAGTGGATTAAGTTTAAGTCAGGCAGGTATGCAAATGACACTTTTTAAAGTGAGACTTTTATTCCTGGTGATCAATAATGATTTTCTGTGCTGTTACAAATTTGGGCTTTTATTTTGCATACATGTTGGGAGTTTAGCTGAAATATGTATGTCTTTTCATCTACCAAATATTTCAAACTGTAAGTGGAACACAGCTACAGTCCTCCCACTCCAAATGACAGGTTTGAGAAAAAAATGTCAAAGCAACTCTTAACTTTAGAAAGATTCAATTTCTAATTGTCTGGATCAATAAAAGGAGCCAAGATTTCTTAGCAAGGTACATTCCCTCTGGTTGTTGCTCATTTTAAATTAACTTGTGTTTACTGTAAATGTTCTTGCTGCATGAAATGTCCTTCCAGTACAGCAGCAGTGATGTTTTTAGTGATGGCAGGAGATGCTGTCTATTCAGTACTTTTATTTGGAGTTTGAAGTCCATTAAAGTGACTTCATAAATTAAAAAATAAATCCATTTATTTCTATGAATGCCTATAGTTAATGAGCATGTGCCATTTGATTTGGAATTAAAGAGGCATTATCACATTGTTTTAAAGGCCTTAAATTTAGACTTCATTAACAAAAAGATGGGGAAGAAGCATCTGCATTTTAAGTGGATCTCTGAAATGCTGGAAACTTTGAGGCAGTAGCATAATGTCAGGTGCATTCAGCAGCTGAAGAGCTGCTTTCTAGGTCTGAGTAGGGCCAAACCTTACTGATACAAAGGCAGTGGGGCTGATCTGACCCGGGGTGATGGGCTGTGCTATCTTCACTGGGCATTGATTGGGAGAGTGCTTAAACATCTGTTTAATTTTCACCAGAGAAGGATATCTAGTAGACTATTTACACGTCTAAAGTTTATCACCTGGTAGATCTTGGGCTTTATGGGCTCCCCTTGGGAATTTGACCTGAGCAAGGACTCCAGGAACAGGCTCCAGGATTTCAGTGTAGCCCTTGCTAGTGAGAAGCCCACAGCCAAATAGGAGAGCTGTTAATGGCAAACATATTAATTTAAGTGCATGCAGTAAGCAAAGCTTCAGAAGCAGAGAGTGCCCTGCAAAGCAACTTATTTCAGAGAAGAAGATGGCAGAAGATCACAGGAATAGTGCTGCTGCAGTGGGATGCTCACAGATCTTTTCTCTCTGGCTGTTTGAAAAGCCGTGGGAGAGGGAGGCTGCCCCTGAGGACCTCTATGTGACCCCAGTTCCAACCAGCCGCCGGCAACTCTGTGTGTGCCTGCCCATGTCATGGCAGTGCACGGATGGCTTGACAGAGTTTACTGCTTTCTGGCTTATTTTAAGTACTCTTGGAATCTTCCGCATCCTCTAGCAAACTGGGGCAGGCTGACCTCTAAGCCACATAATCTGAGCATAAGTTAAAAAAGAAGCCCAGAATTTTCCCGTTCCCGAATAGCACCGCTGCCGACGATCTCTGATCCAGCTTTAATGTTTAATTGGATGACCGGGTTTTAAACAGAGCATTCTTTAACCCGGCTGACTCTGCCTGCCCCCATCCCCCTGCCCAACAGCAGCCTCACTCCAGTTATCAAAGTGTCATTAGTAGAGACAGCTGCCTGTAAACAACAGGAATGTCAACACAACTGTCTCGGTCAACAGGAATTTAACTTTAATCTGTTCATTACTTAAAGATACATCATCCTCTTTCTGCGCTGTTATCTACATCACTCACAGACAAAGGCAGAGAACAAATTGACGGTGGGGAGGGAGCTTGGACCGTTCCTGCCTCAACCAAGCTGGTTCTGTTCATCATTTCCAGTTTTCCCCCAACCCCTTGCAAGTTCCCCTCTTGTATATGTATATATATTTGCTGGATTGCGGGTGAGGGGGGTCAGGAGTTCCTTGTTTAGCTGGAAACAGATACTACATATTTATAAATGTAAACTTGGAGCGCTGCCAGACTCCTGCATTTAAGTGATTAACAAATGTTTCCCTTCAAGTGGACACCTCTTGTTCTAAATATATTTGACAAGAATGTAAAGAGTCAACTGGAGGGTAGAAAGGGCATACCACAAAGCATTTTCTGCCGAGGCTGCCAGCATCCACAGGCCTGGGCTCCGGTGGCGGGCGATGCTGGCGGGTGCCAGCCGAGAGGCTGCCAGCACAGTCCAGCCTCCCCGCTGTTTAACGACAATGGATTTACTGCTTCTCTGCATATTGGTGTTATTTTGTGTAAACAAGGTTAACACTCCTTTTAAATTAAATACACCACCTGGTGACTGAATGCCTGACCTTGGCAGGCGGCTTTCACCTGGTCTCCAAAAAGGGTGGGTATCCTGGCTGTGCCGCTGGCCTTTCTCACCCGCTGGCGGCCTTTAATGCCTTGTCCTGTAAAAGTGTGTCAGTCTGTGCAGGGCAGAGTGGTTCTGGGGCTGTTCCCACCTCCAGATGCACAGGACAGCCAGGAATAGGAAGCTATTACTTATGAGCAAGAGTGTTTTCCTCTCTTAACCTTGTGGGTAGTGTATTATTCTTGTCTACCCTGGATCTGCCACTTCACTCCTGCTTTCTTCTAAATAGTTCTCTTGCTTAATCAAAATGTTTCTGATCTTCTTGGATTTTCTGATTTTTGTGTGGACAAAAGGAATGTTTCTGACCCTGGTCCATTCTTCCCCTTCAAGTAAAGATGGGCAAACTTGAGAGTAATCTTCCTCTCCAACTGGAGAACTATCTCCGTCTCCAGTTTAAGAGCTATCTTCCTCTCCCCTTTCCAAATGATAATCTGGAAAAATAAAGTATTCTTACTTTTGCCAAAAGTATCCAAACTTCTTAGCTTCTGAAACATCATCTATCACACAGATTCAGCTAAGAGGTTCTGAAGGTAGCTGATTCTGCCACTTCTGATAACTTTAGAGGTTGAGGCTGATGTCATTCATCATGGTGTTAAGAGTTAACAATCCTATGCTGGGTAAAGGAGTCTGAATTTTATGCATTGGAATTGTCTACAGCTAAATAGTAGCTAATTGACTGACTGAAAGACTGAGAGAATTAGGTTTGTTCAGTCTGGAAAAGTCCTTGTTGAGGCCTTGTTTCAGTACCTACAGGGGCTAAAGGAAAGCTGGAGAGGGACTTTTTACAAGGTCGTGTAGTGACAGGACAAGGGGGAATGGCTTTACACTGACAGAGGATAGAGTTAGATTAGATATTAAGAAGAAATTCTTTACCATGAGGGTGGTGAGGCACTGGCACAGATTGCCTAGAGAAGCTGTGGGTGCCCTATCCCTGGAGGTGTTTAAGGCCAGGTTAGATGGGATTTGGAGTAACCTGGTCTAGTGGAAGCTGTCTCTGCCCATGGCAGGGGAGGTTGGAACTAGGTGGTCTTTAAGGCCCCTGCCAATTCAAACTATTTCATGATTCTATGATTCTACGGTTGAAAATCAATATACTGACCATATAAAACCTACAAGTCATTCATTCCTCCCATGAATCTCTGGAGGACATTTTTGAAAGTGTTGGACCTTGGTGATATCCTTTGATGGTAAAATTAACAAATTATTTGAATGAAATTTCATTTTATTGTTAATCTTACTGATTTTCCCCTTGTTCTTTTGCTGGAGTTAAGAGTTTTCTAATTTTCCCCTGGAAACTTTACAGAGAAATCTTAATAATTTTAAACAAAATTATAAAATATACAGATAATAGTACTCAGTTGGATAATGAAATAGAGGTGATGGGAAATAATCTCAGGGACTTTATTTAGACTAATAGTGATAAGACATTTTTTAAAAGAAAGTCCAGACAGATAGGTACCAAATATGTAAAATAATATGCTGTAAATACATGTGCTAAATAAAGCTTTTCCTAAGCATTTTTGGAAAGATCCCTTTATTCAGTGGCTAACTGTTAGAGCCTTTTCTAGTTTTACATACAAAATCCGACACATTTAAGGATGAATTCTTCAAGTTTTAGTGCATGGATGTTGTTGGGATCATAGGCAGCGTGCCTGTTACTAGGCAAAAGGCTATTCCAGTGCTGGGGAAAGTGATAGAGTTTTAAGTGAGGAACAAAAAGCTGAGTTTGTCAGAGAGCTGCCACATTTGTTGTACAGATAAGGCTCGTCTAATTAAACTATCATTGCAAAGTGCCCAGATTCCCCAGGCTCTTCTTTTGCTCTTAGCTGGAGTTTGGATTCAGTACTCCAAGAAATTCAGTGTCTTTGAACTCTTTCCTCTTTGTGTTTCAAGGATTGTTCTCATCTGTGCTATAAAGAGCCCCTGTTATCTGTAACGGAGTGCGGGAGCATCTATCCTGAGTGGACCACACAGTGATAGAGCTGGGAGCTCTGAGTGATGCCCCATACCCTTTTACTCCCTCCTGCCTGTTTTCTCTCATACAGAATTCTTTCTCCACAGTCTTACAGAGCAGAATTACTTTTAATGAGGTTTATGATAAGCTGCTGATGTCCTTTTCCTGCTTCCAGAAGCTGTTTGCTAAAGGACTCACCTTTTGTTTCTTTAACAGCCAAAACTAAAAGCAGTTCTGACATCACAAAGTGACAGCATTGTTGTAGGAACAGAAAAATGGTATGATCACACAAAACTCAGCTGGGTGCAATGACCAATGCTCAAACCTTCAGAAAAGACAGCCTATATGGGTCACTTTGAACTAACTTGCCTCTATAAAAGTTGTTTTCTGTAGGTTTTTCACTTTGTATTCCGTCTGCAGTGAGTGCACCTGAATGGATACACATGTAAATTTAGGTATTATTTGTTCCTTGGGGTACAAAGCAGACATCGAACACCATAACATTAGCAGGAAAAGTACCAATGAATATGGGGTATGATTCTCCTTATAAATGTGTCAGAGAAATAAAGAAGTGAGGAAAAAAGTAATTTAAATTAGTAAACAGTGCTGGCACAAAACCCAATAGGATAAACTGATGGTGAATAAATCTAAATTAGAAATTAGAAGATTTCTAGTCACTGGAGGCCTGACCCTCTTGAAAAGCTTTCTAATAGGTGTAGTTAAGTCAAATAATGAAACTAGTTTTAACTTGGAGTTCAATGCATTTATAAATGGGATTACACAATGTAGTTGCATAGCAGAGAGCTGGGTTAAGTGACCTTGGAAGTTCCCTTCACTCTTATATTACATTATTCCTTCTAATTATTGTGTGGAACTAACCTTCAGCATGACCTTTTTTCAGTTTTCTCTTCTAACTTCCCCAAACTTCAAATATTTTCATTGAAATTTTGCATTTCTTGCATGAAAATTAGCACTTTTTTCCTCTTACAAATTCTTTAGAGTGAAATTATCAGTGCATGTTATGGAAAAACTTGTCATTCTGCTCATGCATTACAGATGAGTTTAATGGAAAAGATTTAGTGTTTCCATCTCTGGAGGGTGGGAATGAAACTTGGCAGGGTGGCTCTCTTTGTAAAAAATTGCTGCCCTATGGATAATTTGCCCCAGTTTTCATCCAGATTCTAAGATTCTGAGAAAAATAAGCCAGTTGATGCATGGTCAGCAGAAACTTGCTGGAGTTTGGTAGCCAAGTTTCCAGGTAGTGATGCAGTGAATATGTGCCAGTTTTCCAGTGTACAACAAGTTTGCATATGTACTATGACCGAGAAGAGCAGGAGCCTTTTTGTGCTTGGGACAGGAGGGACTGAGCTGGACTTCTGCTGGAACTGAGTTCTCCTCTTTTCTGAGAACTGCTGTGTTGCCAGAACTGAGAGCAGAGATAATTTTCTTACTGCTTAATTCTTCCCAGCTGGAGCTCATGCTGTGTGAAGGACAATGAGGAATGGACACCCGTAATTTTGACATTTCCTAGGTTTTGCCATGGAACAATCAGGAGTGAGCCAGGAAAGGACCTCAGGAATTAGTCCTCTTCTGTGCTGGGACAGGACAAGAAATTGTCTAGACAAAGCTTACCTGTCCTTTTCCTTGACAGCCTCTAGTGCCATGGGTTGTTAAGTGGTCTATTCTAGCACTCAACTATATTAAATTTCCTTAAATGTTTCTTGATATCTACCCCAAATCTTATTAGCCTGAGTGGACTTGTAAAGTAGTTTATGCCTTTCACCTTTACTTTTCGTTTCATATTTTTGAAGGCTGCTGCCAATTCCTTCCCTTCTCTTATTGAGACTGAGCAAATTTAAGTCCTCAATGTTTCCATGCTGGTGGAAAGAGGACCCTGTCTATTTGGTGCCAACCTTCTTGTATTATAGAAGCAAAGGTAGATCCCAGTCCTCCAGCTGGTATCTGGTTCTGAAAAGCATCAGGATCTCTACAGATTGCACAACATTCCAGTGGGACATTTTCTTATTTTTCCCCTCCAGTATTCTAACATGGTTCATTCAAGTTTAATCTGTCACTACTGAGATCTCCTAGATCATTTTCCACAGAAATGATCTCTATATTTCCTACAAGATGCGGTGTGTTACATTAGCCCCTCTTGAACCACTTGGTTTATTTAAGACCATTCCTACAATCAAACAAGATCATTTCATATTTAATGCTACTCCCCTATCTGTCTGCAGCCCCTACAGGTTTAATCTCCTCTCCTAATTGAACAACTGCATTGTCTATGACATTAAAAGTGAACATTTGTGAAGTTTTGGGGACTTGACTTGGCAAATATGATCACAATACAAAATAATGAAAGATTTGTTGAGTTTTGTAAACAAGATAATAAATAAAGTCACTGATGGCTCTGATGTTGGAAACTTATAAACTCACTCACACAGACACGTACACACAGTAGTTGGCAAACAGATGGCAAAATGACTTCTAAACACACAGAGTGCATGTTGGAATCAGGGCAGTGCTGCTCTCATTCAGCTTTCTTATCTTCTGTGCTTCTCTGTGATGGAGTAATGCCAGTCAGAGAGGCTTGGGAAAACAAGAAAACTTGAATAAAATGTAGTGGGTCTATTGGGATTTCTCCACATGTATTGTGTTCCAGTTTCACTCCCTCTTCCTCTTCTTTTGCTTTTTCTTGCCATGTGTTAGTTGATGTGTGTGTGTGTCTGTGTGTGTGTCTGTGCCAGCTAGATGCCAGCAGAAGTCAAATTTAAAAAAAAAAAAAGTCAATTTGATCATTCTTTCAGTGTCTGTGTTCTTCTCTGAAGTTTCTATTGTTTTTGATAGTTCTCTTGCCGTGGGGATTGGATTTTTGCCAGCTGGGTGCCAAAAGCCAGTGAAAATAAATAGATACATACTAGGGATTGTGGAGATTAAAATACCTACCATTCTGAATTACCCAGGGGTAATTTAGAAATACCCTTTTGTTAAAGGTACCTGATCTGTTTTTATTATATACAGGATTACTGATGAATGAACCAAAGGAGAGGTAATTTTTTTTTTAAATCCTTAACAGTTTATGTCTTTTTCACCTCTTTTTTTTGAGAAGATGGATGTGATGAAAACCAAGATATTTCCTGTGACTCACCAAGAGAGAGAAACAGTCAAATGTAGCACAATAAATACCTCTGTTACTGAAAACTGGGTGATTACCTTTGCAAAAAAAGAAAAGAATCAGAGGCTTCAACTTTTCCCCTGAAGTTGGACTGTACAATCTCACATCGTACAAACTTATTAGTAGATTGACCACATGTCTCAACGAGACCAATCTATCCTTGAATAAGCACTTCTATCTCTTCCATATCCCTGGGCAAAACCAATGTTCTGGAGCTAAGATTTTGTACTTAACTATAAGATAGTTGAGTGGATTTTGCTTTAATAAGATTAAACAGAGCATGCATTTATCTGCTTCAGGTAATATGGGAAGTGCAGAGATGAAAAATAAAACCACTATAGGGAAGAGGGTAGGTTGAAGGTAAGGAATTAGCAAGCAGACACTGGAAGTTAGTCTTTTGGTACTTTTGCTGTATATTCTTCTGTTTCAAACATGCTGATTATGTGTGAAAAAGTTCAGTTTGCAGATGTCAGGTTCCAAGGGCAATAAAATACAAAAACATGTTGCTCAGAAGCACAGTAAAAGACTGCAGTGCAACATCTATTGCTTCATTGCAAGGCAAACTTTTTTTTCCTTGACAACAATTACAGTAATCAGGTTTATGCAATTTGCAAGGGTTTCCATCTTTCAGTAGCATTTTTAAAAGAAAACTCAGTGTATGAATGAAATTAGATTGGATATTTTGCACAGACTCTCAGTATAAACAGGTGTGTTGGACTAAAATGGAAATACATATTGACAATGCAAAAAAGTAGAGTTTTGGGAAAGAGGGTTATTCCCTCTCTGTCCCCAGAGGAATATTGTGGAAACCTCCATTGCTAGCTGTTGCCACAGAACTGCAAAATGATACAGCATCATTCCACATAGGGCAGGAGATGGGCTTCATGACTGAGTGGATTTTTAAGTTCTTCTACCATCCCTTTCTCTTTTCCCTATTGGCATGGCCCTTTCAAATATTTCTCCCATAGAAAAATGTCTCTAAGACAAACTGGCCTTGTGAAGAATCTTAGCTATCTTAATCAGATTCTCCTTTGTGTTTCTGGTGAAGGCCACAGGTTCCCAAAGATTATCTGGCAACTGCAGAAGAGCAGAACAATGAGCAAGTTTGAGATCAGATGCTTCCTCTAGTGTTTCCAAAGGAAACATTTCCAGGAAGCATGCTGTTGCCCACATTAGAGCTCTGTGGAAAGACCTTTTTACACTAAGGATGCTACAGGAGGTACAGAAGCAGATCAATATGTGGCTAAGTGTTTTAGCCTTACTTTTATTATGTTTGACAGCGATGACAACATGGTGTTTATGTCACATATAAGATGACTAATGTGTGTACATGTGTGAAACCCTTGCACAAACAGGTTTTCCCATAAACTTTCAGGAAAGAGCAAGCTCCCTGAGAGCAGATCAGAGCATGGATTGAATGTAAAACCAAAATAAAGGATAAAACAAACCCCAAACTAATTTCGGGTCTTATGAGAAGCTGTAATGGCATCAGTGTCTGGAAATATCTACCACAAGTGGTTTCAATCCAGAATGATTTCCAGGAAATACTTGTCTTGAGTTGTGCTACAAAATGTGTCATCAGGATGTTGTCTGTGTTCATGACCCAAAGGAGGGTGAAATGTGAGAAAGTAAGGAAATAAAACAAGAACTTTTTTCTGCGAATTGATGAATTTCTCTTGGGTGAAGATTCCCTCCAACACACCAGAAGTGAACCAACCAACATGAGCCATTTTTCTGTAAAGAGCTCAGTCTCTGTAGTAGGCCAGCAGCCAGATGAGGGGTTTAAAAGAAGAGTTATGGTAGTTATAAAGAGGGAAAAAATTTGCAAACACTGATAATAATACTCCTACACAGGAAGGTTTGAGCCAGTCACACTACTCCCCCCCTTTCCCAGTGAGATTCAGAGTTACATAGGAACAGGAGACTGTTTTGGCTGGGATTAGATAGCACAGATGGTACCAAAATGTGTAACACCTACCACAAGTTCTTTAGTTTCGTATCATCTGCACAACAGTTCTTCTTGGCCTTTTAACAGTTCGTTGAATGGAGGAAGAGGAGAAAAAGACATGGGACCATTGCTGGAAATGTGCAGCAAGTACTGTTTTATTTTATCTCTGGGGGAATCCATATAGGAGCACGTAGATAGGCTCATATAAAATCTTGCATATATCTTCTGTGAGATGGTGTGAAACTTCACTTGGCTCTTCTCTTTCAAGAATCTCCAAAACTTGGCAAGTAAACCTCACAACACATTTGAGAATTACATCAGTAATCATTTTGCAGATACATAGAACGAGGTACAGGAATTTTAACCAGTTTTCCCAGAATCACCAAAGGAGTGTGTAACATGGGCGGCTCTTATCTCCACGGAGCTTCACAGGAATCCCATAGACTTTGTTTCCTGCCCTGACATAAATAGCATCAGTCTTTAGCTTTTTTCTCTGACTTTGTAGGTCTTCTACATGACCTACAATAAAACTTTCCCTTCCTGTCCTAATTTTTCAAATAAATGCTATTGTAGCAATTCATCTAGTTGTGATCCCAGGAATATTATACTGCCAATTCTAATATGCTTTATTCAGTTCCTTTAGTTGTTACCTTCCTCTGCAAAAGACACTTAATTCCTGTGCTTTTAATGGATTTTCAGGAGTCCAGAAGAAAGAGACTAGAAAATATACTGCTTTCCTAGGGAGAAATACAAAAATTTCTAAACACAGGCACTGAGGTGCCATTGTGATGGACATACTAGAAATAACAAGACTTTCAGGTTGCATTTTCAAAGTTGCCTATTTGATTTGATTGCAGCAGGTACTCAACACTCCTAGATAGCTTTGAAATATTCATTGTAATGTTTTTTAACAATTAGGCTGAAAGCATGGAGTGTTCCCTGAGAACTAACTAGGAAGAGCTGATGGCCTAAATCCTCTGTCTTTTGAATACTCAGCAGCACAATTTAAAAGCATTTGAGATTTTTTTTTTCCTCGTAACTAATGAGAGACCTTTAGCTACACAGTGTAAAAGAAGACACTGAGTCTCCACATTAAATGGAGAACTATCTGCCTTAGGACTTCTGAGATGGTTAATGCTCAAGGAAGGATTAGTCTAACCACATTTACAGTGAGCTCCCTATAGATACACACAATGAGCAACATGGATGTCAATGGACTTCAGCATTATTCTACTGTAGAAGGACCTTGGCTGCTGGCTCATTCTCATGCAGACTTCTGAAGAACTTATATTTAGGATAACGATGTAACTAGTCAGTGAATTAGGTCTGAAAATGTATAAGTGCAAATGAAATACACAATTTTCAATGTGTCAGGAGTGAGAGGCAAATTCAAGGTGTAATTCAAAGTCATTATACCACTTGCTGTAAATATTGTTTTCATAAAGCCAGACTAATCATATACTCACATAACCCATCCTATTATTTTCACAGCTCCAGGACTCCTGAATCACACCTACTTGAACCTGAGGGATTAGAGGTTTTGCTTTTTAAATAGCATAGGTGCTGGCCTGGCCACATTTTTCAGACCTCTTTGGAAAAGCAGAATTGATTATTTTTTTTTAAACAAAAAAATCATTCAGGGCCTGAAAATAGACATAAGTGAGCCTCCTCCTTTTGTAATTGTGTTTTTGAAAATCAGACACGTAAAATCTTTTGTAGCTGTGGGCTCGAAACTCTCTTTTGTAGAAACACTGGTGCACTGTAATTGGTTGAGTGCTGCTATCCAGCCTGAGAGGGTGACCTTTCACACTCTGCCCTAAAAGAACACTATAGAAAGAGAGGTGGCGTAATCTGGGTTAAAGGCTTCTTACTAACATGTTGAGAGCTTGTTTCACACACACACAAACAGTTGCACGAAAGCCCCAGCCTGATGATAACTTAGCACTTTAGCATGGTGCTCTTGAGACAGCACTCTTCTGAGAGAATAAAGAAGGGCCCCTTAGTTGAAATGCAGGACTGAAACTCTTCATAACCACCGGGCAACTGTTACGAGGGAAAAAGAAAGTTAAAAGAGATGAGAACAAAAGGGGCTATCCTTGTTACAAGGCTCTGGTTCTAGACCTGAAAAACTCTTTACCCCTAATCTTTTTTTATTATTTTTCTCTGTATAGCCCCAGGTTTTGTCAGGGAAATCTCTTGTCTTTCTGGGCAAGCAAATTCAGTGCTGATTAAGAAATTCCCCTGAATTTGCCTTTTTCATGATCACCTTGTACATGGAGAAAGAAGAAGAAAGATGGTGAGCATCTTTGCTTATTCAGTTAAGAAGGGAACACAATATTTGTAAGGTTAGGCTATTAGAGCCAAGTATATCTTAAACAGCATGAAGACTCTAAACACTGTGCTGTCATACTTAGCACATCGGAACAGGTGAAGATGTGCTTGGCTAGGCTGTGTGTAGACTCAAGACTTTCATGTTTGACTTCAGAGGGATTGAAATCACAGCCACTATTCCAAACCACCAGCATGGGTGAAGGTCCTGGATGTCACAAGTGTGATATGATCTGTTATCTTCCAAGCCTTCCCCAGGTCCAGCTGCATGTCAGCTGGCTGGTGGGTCATGGGAACAGCTACTTGCATCTCAGTAATCCCCTCACCTTTCCATTATTTTAATGCTTACTTCAACATTGATTAATATAGTACATCTGTCTCATGCAGCTTATCACTTTATATTTCATTTTCCACCTTATTCCTTTCCTAGATTTTCTTTTCCACGTGTCCTAGTTTTCTCTCTTACAAGTTCCTGCATATTTAACAGTTTCTCTGATATTCCAAATTATTTGTGTATTACTGTTTTTTATACAATTAATGTTAAATTGTTACACACTGTCAGTGATTCCAGTTAGGAAAAAGAAAGGATATTTAGAAATTGCTTTAGTCCAGTTTCTTATCTCTTTCTATCCAGTATGTTGTGTATAAAGTAAAGTGAGATGATAAATTTCTATATTCATCACAATATTAGAATCTGTCACAAAGCAATTTTTTTTTTCTGGCTAACAGTTAATAAGACTAGGGAGTTCCAAAGTCAATGCTGTAAGTGTGATTTGATTCTGGACCTTATGGACTATAGTCATGATCCTTAACTTCATGATGTTGCATGCCAGGTAGCACAAAGTACCTGAAATCATACTGTCTTTAGTATTTCTGTTAGCTAAATGCCCTTTATGTCCTCTGCAGCAGTAGGATTTGTCAGCTGTCTGCATTTCTGACTCATTTCCAGTCTTAATTAATGTTTTTTACTTTTTACTTCAAAATCTTTTGGGGCTCACAACTACCTTTACAACTCTTTCCACCAGAAAGAAGCCCCAGAGACAAAATGAAGATTGCAACCACCAGATGACTTTGCTCCATCATGGAAAGCCCCAACAGTGATCATCAAGGCTGGAAGACCAATAAGAACAACTAAGCATTCTGCAGTTGTGAAATTTCATTCTGAATAAAGAAAATTCAACACCTGAAGTGTAGTTTCTTGTGGCTTAAAGTGTGATCTCATTGCTTTTGGAGACTGAGTTTCAGGTTCCATTAATTTACAGAAAAGAATACATGTGATGAGCTCATCACAGCCTATGGTGGGGATATTTTGTCACAGCATAAAATCACTGCACAATACAGTGTGATTGGCAGCTGCTTCCTAAGAGAAGCCCGTGGCTGCAGCAGGAAAGGTTGCAGCTGCTCCTGATGGAGAGCCATTGGCAGTCAGTGATGAGGACTTGCCCACAATGTCCCTTTGAACCATGCAGAGCACTAGCTAGCCTTCCACATCCCTCAACTTGGGGTTCACCCAATTCTTTGCCTCACACCTACAATTCAGGAAATAAATTGCTTTACCCCTGATAGATAAGCAAGTTCATGTATAGTAGCATTTGGGTATCCAAAATGTATTTACAGATGTAACTGAACAAAATGATTTCAGGAGAGCTGCACAGAGAAGTGCTGTCATTAAAAAAAAAAAAGGAAAGGGAAACTGCAAATTTCATTTCTAAACCTTTCCACCGGGAAAGGTTACGAAATTTAGGGAAATGAGCCACAGCTGACATGCCTGACAAATAACTCTCACGGAATCTATAAAGTGACTTTATTTGTGCCATCTTTTACAGGAAGGGCTGTGCATGAGTTGTGTAGCATTGCCGCTGGGGCTGCTGAAACACCCGGCTGGTGATCAACATTTTGGATGCTCATGAATAACCGGAATATGAGCACCTTAAGCACAAATTCAACAAAGGTTTTTTCAAGTTCATCATCACATAGGAGATTGCATCATTCACAGTGGCATTTATAGCCATCAGTTCTATACAACCCATGGTAACAGATGACATTGCATGCTGAAAGAGGCCGTGAAAGGTCTTTCATACTGTTTCCTGCTCCTAATGACAGCTTTTACTGCCAGTTAGGACAGAATCCAAACACATGAAGTCATGATGGCTGTAGGTGTTGATTTGGATATTAAATGTATAACCTAGCTTATGCAGCACCAATTAGGAGAGACAAGTTTTTCAGTGCACAGTGCAGAGAGAACTAGAGGTGTAGGGACAGAGAGAACGGGCACGAGACAGGGTATTACCCGGTTAACAAACAATTTGATGTGCAAAAGTATGTTATGTTAAAAATGTGTCTGAACACCCAGATACATAATCATTTGGACATCATGCCCTTAGAGTCTATTGCAATTTGCCATCAAAGAATATATGCATCTGTGGGTCCAACTAGTAGGTTTCTCAGCTGGATGCGATTGACATTTATACTTCTTCATATACATGTTTTTGTTTGTGTGTTATATCCTGAACATTTATTTTCATGTTTAGCCAAAACTTCCACGCCTATAGAAAGCTCATGAATATTTTATAGCTTTTGTTCATGAATTCATTCATGAGTTTTATAAATAGTGATAATTTGAAAAAATAATATGTCTGAAAGGCAATACCACTTTACCCATGAATGACCTCTTTTTCCTTCTCTTTTTATTTTCTCTAGTTTGGATATGTTTTCCCAAGCAGTCTGTGAAAGTGTTTACTGGTCTATTCACTTTTATTAAACCTGAGGCATTAACAGTACGAAAGTGAACATACTCATATACATACTCCCTACGTATATTTCCATCTATTGCAGCCTATAGCTAACAAGAGACCTTTAATTGCACTGAAACATGATCTCTGCCTGGCAAATCTGTTGGTCAGTGCAAACCTCAGGCCATGCTGTGCTGGATGGGTCCTGCATTGCCTGCGGGTTTGCTGCTCCCCAGGCCCAGCCTGGCGTTGATAGCTCATGGCTGGGCAGTCTTGCATTCGTTTTTGGAATATAATGTGTGTGTGTGTATGTGCACGTGTGTGTATGTAATAAGTAATATAGGGTAATCCCTTTCTGATGACAGAAGCTTCAAGTGGTTACAAGTAGCAGACCTGTATTCAGATGCCTGAGGTAACTGTCTATAAGGTGCAAGGTAAAGAAATAATTAATTGCACTTACTGGTTAAAATAGGGGAAATGATATTTGATAGCTAGCTTTTATTGCAAGTGTTTTGATTCAGCATAAGGAGGGTTTTTTTGGTGAAGTGTCAAGACACAGAGTATTTTCTGCAGTCAAAGGTTGAATTTAAGTAATCACCCAGTGCAATTTTACCCATATCAGATGTTCACAACTACAATGCATGCAGGGGGAGGAAAAGAAGTGAAAGATGGAAACAGAGAGAAAAAACATCCCCTAAATTCTCAACATGCAATCTTGCTGAGTAACCACATTCATAACTGAGTGGGAGTGATTTGTTCTGACAACACAAGACTACTAATTTTGCTGAATTAACAGCATGACTGGTAGCGGGCGGAGGGGAAGAGGGAAAAAATAATAAAGAGAGTTCTGTTATGGACATTCCCAGCCTTATTAATTACCAGGTGATAGGAAAGACACATGGCCTACAGTACCACAAAAAGTTTGGTTACACCTTTTTGGTGTGTTGCTTAAGCAACTAAATATCTGGAGCAACATATGTAAAAGATCAAGGTGCATGTTTGTATTTTAAAATTAAAGCAGGTTTACCCTTGCTGGTGAAAGGGAAAAAGTTAGAAGAACAGCTTGGATTCCTTCTTCCCTCTAAAGCAGAGGGCATTTCACTAACAGTCTTTAAATTAATGCAAACTTTTTATTCCTCACATTTGGAAAGACATGAGTCTAAGATTAATCTCTATTGAAAAGATTAATATTTTCAGTGCAAACTTTGGAATCCACTTGGACAGCTCAGAGCTTCCAGCTGTTGTTTATGCTATTAGTCAGAAAATCCCAGTGCCATTCTTTGAAAACAAAATTAATAAAATAAAACTCTATTGAGTTAATTTTGTGGAATTATGTTAATAAGCACAATTTGCACCATGCAGGTTTACTTTGTGGTTTGTGGTGAGTTTACAGAGGTTTTGTGAGCAAACCCAAATGTGGTGACAGCAAAACCTTTCCAAAGCACAGACTTAAATGCTCTAAGCACAGAATTTCCTTTTGTGGTCATGTGTGACGTGTTTTTTGGATAATAAATGTCTGTAATAAGGTTTCCTTAGGTTTGCTCAAAGGGCCTGAGCCTCTGTTTTTAATGGCTGTCTTTGGAGGAGTTTTGGTTACATATATTTTCTTAGAATTTGAGCACTTCTTACAGACAGCATTTAATGACCAAGAAGGTGATCCAGAAATGTATTGCTCACTCACCACCTTCAGACCACAAATACTAACAAAATACCTATATATTACCTCAGATAAGGTAATTAGGACAAGGTTTTATCCAACAGAAGCATCCAAGAAAGGTAACTGAAGGGTAACTTCAAGTGGTTTGATGTGCTGTTAAGAGCAATTTTGAGCTTCTCTAGTTTTTCCTTTATTTTTTCAATACCAGAAGTCCCTAAAAGGGCTGGAAGGAGCTGGACCTGCTTCACTGTCCCCCAGGATGGCAGTATGGTGGAAGTATAGCCACCACCGCTCAGGCATTCTGTACCAGGAACATATGTACAGCAGAAGTTTTCCAACTTCATATTTCATAATTCCATCCTCCTCAAATCTAAACTGGTGAAAGAAGAAATATCCCCCTTGTGACAGTCTGGATCATCTAAACAGATACTATTTTTGTGGTGGAAGGAAGGACAGAGGAAGGAACCACATTTGCTATAGAAACTGGTTTCTATTCCTACATCATAAAGAAGCAGATGAAGCACTGATTTAAAAAAAAAGCAAAAAAAAAGAGCTGAAAGAGGAACCAACATGTTGCCAAACTCAAACCTACTGAAAAACCCCAACAAAATGCCCAACCACCGAAAAAACATGCCTTTTGTAAGGCACTCTGTTGCAAATCAGTAAAAGTTGATTCTTGTAATGAATTAAAATATTCCAAAAGCTTAAACCTTCTATCACAGTTGACCTTTAAGGCATGTAGCAGCAAAGAAGTTAATACACTTTGCACATGTTGCAGAGCAACAGGTGGTAGAAAAACCCATGTGGGCTCCTTGCATTCCTTACTTTTCAAACTGGTGGCCCCTGGTATTCTGGGATTTACACTACCTCCCCCAGGCTCTGACTGACAAGCTAATCGGTGTGCTGGGAAGCCCTGAGCTATTGATTCCACTGTAACAGAACACCTCCCCGTCAATGAAACTGCAATGAAATGCTTCAACAACGAAGAAAGGGAGGCATTAGGCTGTTGAGCAACTGGAAGAAATTTGCTTGTAGGTAGTGCGGCAGAAATGAAAAGGCTCTCGGGGGCACAAGCTTGAAAAGCCAGGTTATTAAAAAAGCCACAAAGCTGGAGTCTGGCTGAGTGGAGAAAAATAGTTATGGCTCAGTTAGGCGTATCTAAAAGGAGGAGGGAGGGGAACGCAGCTTTCAAAATTGCGTTAATCCCCCATGTACTTAATTTCTTTTCTTTTATGGCAGCTTGTAGTATAGCAACAAGTATTCAAGCAGTTAATAATTTTAAACAGTTTAGCTTTCCGTAGGCAATATATCTTTAGCCTTAATTAAAATTTTATTTTAGTAGGGGGAAAATATTAAAATGACATTCTGATCATCCTCTAAGATGGAAAATATATGATAATATGAATATTTTATTAGACAAACTATTATTAAACAGCTGGTGCAAAATCTTATCCACTGCTTAGTTGGGTTTGTTTGAAATGCAGGTCACTATAATGGCCCAACAATCTTCCACTCATAGTAACAACCACTGACACACAGCCTGCCAACACAAAGAACTTAATATTTTATACCAGAATACTAATATCCCAGAACTGCATACCCACAGTGCCAATCTGGTGGATGGTTCCCATTTTGGGGTAAAAAGAATGCCCAGTTCATCACCTGGGAACATCTCTAAAGTGATGGGTCTGGATTAAGAGGCATATTCTCTTTGCTTCAGGAGAGCTGAAGGGATGGGTATTGGGTGGTGAATCAGCTTGGCCATTTTAATTGGGGTGGGAGTGAGAGTGGAGCTGTCGGAGCAGGGCTTTGAGGCTGGAATTTGCATCTGCTGTTAATTCAGGAGCTTGAGTTTGCTGACCTTCAGACAACATGCAACTCAGTCTTTTCCCGAGTGAGCTGTCAGTTTTTCTTTTGGAAAGTTCGTTCCCCCCTGAGTGGGTCATGGAGTATAATAAAAAATGTGCAGGCCTTGATTGCACACAAGGCAAAATGGTGACTCGCTTAGGCGGCTGGATTAATTTTTCAATGACAATAAAATGGCTGATGTTGTGCAAAAAGCAAAACAGGTAAAAGTGGCCTTTCAGGAAATTCCCCATCCCATCAATTACTGCCTGTTGTAGGTTCAAGAATTTTGCCTTGAACAAACAGTGGAGATGGCATTTCTGCACACTGGCTTAGTTTTTTTGTTGTTGTTGTTGATGGTGGTGGTACCATCTCTCTGAGTCTATGAATAAAAATATATATAGGGGCTGTTGTCCTTTGTTGGAGTCCTCTGATCTAAAGAGGACAGGATCAATTTAGTTTGTATCTTAACTCTTTTTTAAGCATATATGGCTCAGCTCTGCTGCCTTTGCTCACAGGAGCTGTGCTGGAGTGAGTACCAAGCATCTCATGGCTGTGATGGAAAGAGCTGGGAGAGCAATGCCTGGCTGGCTCCACAGTCACAGCAACACAGAGAACATCCATGACATAAGAAGAGTGTCAAGGAGACAGAGAAAGTATTAAAAGAAAATAACAGAAAAAAACCTTAAAATCACAGAAACCAAACTCCTACCCATGCTGAAGCCAATGAGAATATTGACTTTGTTTTCAGGTTGAGCAGAATGGGAAAAAATTAAAATCTTCCTTTTATCAAACATATTCTGTCTGATGAAGAGTGGCACATGCACAAATAATGGGTCTTTCCTAAAGCTGATCCATATATATTTGCCTTAATTCTGTTGTGGTCCTTGGATGAAATTTGTCTGAGGTTGATGGACGTTCACTGAAAACTTGGATTTGTGTCAGCAACATTAATTATGCTGAATCCAGAAATATGCAGCCCAACACAGAGGAGTTCTGTTTTACATTTGTGCACTCTGGGCCAAACTCTCATGGACTTTCCACTCATCAAAATGAAATGCCTCTGCCATGAAATGTATATGAGCGATATACAGCTCAGCTGAATAGCAGGCCAACAGCTGTAGACCTAGCTAATAAATTCCCTGAATACCATGTTATCAATGTTTGAGATGTTCTTCTAACCCCAGATATTCCTCTTAGTATTTTTTTTTACATCAATTTGTTTTGGCCTGATAGATACTTAAATTTTAGAGACTTGAGTGGTTATCTGACGAAGTGAAGGAACCACTAAGAACATAGTGTGCCTATTTTTAATGTGAGAATTTTGCAAACTATTACAGCATTTTTATTTTATGCTGTGAATGTTACCTAATATAAAAAACAATTCTGAACACTTATTTCACCAATTAGACACTAGTGTTTTACACTAGTCATTTCCCATCTAAAAATTATAGTCATGCTTTCCTTTTAAGGGTCTGCAAATCACGGATTTTCCTGTTGTTCAAGAAATTGAAACATTAAAAGCTTTGTGTCATTTTCCAGTCTATAAACTATGTGCCTATGTAGTCTTGAAAACTGGACAACACACATCTCTCAGGTCTAGCTCATACCAGTTACTGATATGGAATCTATATTCTTTCTGCCTTTTTGCTTTGCTATGAATGTATTTTACAGATTATCAGGAACAGGAGGGGGAGAGGGTGGAGACCAGGAGACAGGGAGTTATTTGCCACTAGTCACACAGAGAAATAGAAAATAAAATAATTTCATAAGACGATTTAAGTCGGGAAGTTAAAAAATAACCAAAGATGGCTGGAGCACCTTGGAGAAGATAATCAGATCTGTTTATTCCAGGTGATTTTGGTGAACAACCCTGTAGTTATTGACTATTATTAGTGAAAATGTAAAAGCAACTAATAGTTGGTTAAAAAAAACAGAAGGTAAAAACCTCATAAATTTAATGCAAATGGGGTTGATTCCTCTTCAATCAATGGGCTTTTAAGCTTCCTCCAGGCTTTAGATTTGCAGAGAAGTCAGTACTGGCATGGCTTAGAGTGGCTGTTAATGCAACACATGTCTGTCATTTGCTGTTGACAGGCATTAATAAAAACCTAATCTGAGGAAATTATGAAAAACCTACATATTATGCAATCTGCTTTATGTTTTGGCATGTGGCAAGCATTGGTTTGATACAAAGGAAACCATCGTGTATAAACTTTAATGCCATTGTTTCCACTGTGAGGGCAACTACCTTTTAAATTTTTCATTTAAAAAAATGTGTAATTGCCTTGATACTTAGACAGGTTTGCTTTGTGGTGTTACTTTAAATCTTCCTTTTACAGAAACAAGAATCCTGAAGAGCAATTACTAACTGCATGTCAGCTACAAGGAAATTCAATTCCAATACAACCCTTTTCTGTCCAGACGCTGCTCCTCTTCTTCCTAAATGTTGGCTTCTCTTGCATGTTTTGAGTAGTCCCATTCCCTTAGATCTGAAACCTTTTTAAAAACCTCTCTCTTTTTTTTGGTGTTTTTTTTGTGTTTGTGAATGGAGTGTTTACAACAACATAAGCAAAAAGAACCTACCATTGCCATATACTAAGCTTTGGCTTTCTCTTTTTTTTTCCCTGTGTGATGCTTCTCTGGCATTGATGATGATAATCCACATTTGGTCATGTGCAATTACACCTTCTCCTGAGTTAATCTGGTGATGCTGGGAATTCACTGGATTTCCTTGCCTCCCCACAGGCATGTTAAACATTATTTACTAGTTTCATCCTATATAACAGAAAACATGTGTTATCTCTTAAGATACCATGAAGTACTGTTATATTTGTAATTTTGGGTGTGATAAATTCTTTTTTGCTTACTCGCTTCTTTCTCTTCCTTTCTCTGTCCGTTTCACAGAATGTTTTTAGGGGTGTGCATTTTTAACTCTGTGATAAAGTCTTGCAATACTGGTACATTTTATTCATTGCCTGAAGTTCTGTAGTATTAAACGCTTTAAAATATCTAAAATATGATTCCATAAGGGAACTTACAGAAAAAACAAGACACAAAGCACAATCAATAGTATGAGGGTGAAAAAAGGAGCAAAACAATTCTAGAGATATTCAGGCTGGAATGTGAGTGCTGAGAAAAGTCTTTGGATAAATTCAACACAGATTTGGCCTCCAGCTCTAAGCTGGCAATTCCAGTAGAAGAGCAGACCTCTACCCTGTGGTAAAGAGGTACAGAATAATGCCTCTTTGAATTAGTTTCAAAACGTTGCTGTGATGCAGACGAATTGCTCCTAGATGCCGGAGTGCAGTGCACCAACATAATAGCATATTGTTAAGTCACACTGCCATTAAAGGATATAGTTATTAATCAAATTAAGTCAAAACACAAAGCAAGTACAAATTAGTATCAGATGACATGTCTCACTGTGAGCAGAGGAGAAGGAATGGAGGGGACCTGCCATTTTAAAAGAAAACAATCTTTCATAAAACTAAAACAGAAGGTGAGGGAATATCCTACTATGCAGTAACTGGCAGCTGGTATGTGCTATTTGGACAGTATTTGTCTTTAAATTCACATGACAGTCCTAGAGTTCTGCAGTATAATTGGTGACTTTCAGAAGCTTGGGCTAAACTCTGATTAGTGTTTGTTTCTGGAGATGTGGGAAGTGTTTACCAAGAAAGATAAAAGTACTTGAAATTTAAAGGGGCTTAATGTTTTATTATTTTTTTCCATCCTGGTGCACATCTTTTCAGTGTAATTTTTTAGCTTCAGAAGAAGTGTTAATTGTCATTAAAAGATGGTTTGTGCATGATTAATTTGAGGAGGATTTAAATTGCCATTTCTGTAAATTTTGTTGAAACCATCATTTGTGGGCTGTGAAACTGGCCCAAATACTGTGATTTGTGCATCTTGATCTAGATAGTTTTCCCAAGAAACAATGCCCTAGTTTTGTGCAACTCTGATAACTAATCACACATGAACACATGGATTTACCCAGTGTTGCATGGACATATGTGTGTGTCCCCAAGAACCACAATATTATCTTCAACACTCCAAATTCTTCCAGGTACAGATAATACTGGTGAGTAGTTTATTGAAAACAGTGATACTTACACTGCCTAAAGGTAAGGTAACGACATTCAGCAGTGCTGTAGGATTAGGATTCTGCATTATGATGTGCACCCTTGCAGTAAATTTAGTTTCTTTATGGATCATCAGAACCAGATATAAAACGGAACACAGCCTTCTGCACAGGAGGAATAAAGGCCTTTTCCCCCTCTGTTTGGAAGCTGTTGTGTCAGCTCAGGCATTATTTACATGGCTATCACAGCTTAATCTAACTTTAAAATGATTCTACATTTTGCTTACAGATAGATTTTTACTTTTTTCTATGTGTTGATTCAATTTAGAATAGGACTGGTAGGTGGCTTTGTGAGTTACCTGTCAACATTGAAGTGTGTTTACTTCATTAACGATTCCTGAGCGTGAAAGTTTGTTTCCCTTTTGCTCTTGCTTCCTGAGTCTATGTTTTCCTCATCATCATGACATTGCCAAGCATGGTGCTAACGTACCACTTCTGCACAAGAGAATGTCATCACACGAGATTACAACCTTAAACAAAAGTCACGACAGCAAGGCACTTAATCTCAGGTGAATTGCTTAAACAGTGCATGTTTGTATTAGCTCCAGTGTTAATATAGGCTGCTCTCTGCCATTATGTATTTGTTATGGGTGACAACACCTGGAGAATGTATCTTTCAGAACTGGGTGAAGAATAAACATGAGTCTAACTCAGTTCCACACTAATAAATGCACTGAGATGCCACATAGTTTGTAATTACTCTACTTGTAAGGTATTATCGTGTTAGATGAAGGGGAGACTTACAGGATCTGCAAATAGGGACACAGCAGAAAGTTCTGGAGGGATATTTGTACATGATGATAACTATTCCACTGAGTTCAGTAGACTTTATTGAATCACTGATTTGAATGGCAAACCATCTCCTTCCTTAATCATAGCTTTTTAGTGATAAGTTAAAAGGGTATCCTAAGGGGGGGCGTGTTGTGATGAATAGAAACAAAGAAAGAGGATCACATTTCAGGGAGATTTGAAATTTTGGAAAGACACAATCCTAATAGATCAAGCTCTAGTAATCTTTGACCACATTGGTACTTTATGTTCTTCGAAGGTCAGGCTATGATTTGCTTATGCCATGACTGAAATACTGTGTGATATGTGGGATTGTAAAGATGTTTCAGGGGTGGTATGCTAATAGCAAAGATTGGGAAATCTGAAGGAAAAAAGAGTGGAAGGCTCCTGTCAGACAGATGCAGGTCTCAGTGCATAGAGAGGCTGCTGTTCTCGTGGCTTCAAAATAGACAAAAGCCCAACATGTGCACTTTAATCTTTGCTCAATAGGAATGGGCTTAAAAAACACCTTAAATTATTTTGTTCGTTTGAGGCTTGAATGGGAGGGGAATACAGCAATCATTACAGGGTGTTAAAAACAAATCAGCCCTTGTGTAATTGGGCACAGCTTCCCTGAAGCAAGTAGAGCTGCACCTGTTTCAATCAGGGCTTCATCTGGTTTGTTGAAGGTGAGTTTGAGGCCCACCAACACCTTTCAGATGGATCTACCATAAGTCAACAACTGATGATAACAACCCCACCAGCAAACAATCCTCATTCCAGAAGAAGTGTTCAAAGCCTCGTGGGAATACTGGGAAATAAACCTGTTTTGAGAAAGAATGGGCTTTCCACAAATATCTGTGATTAGTTCTGAATGTTCATTCCATCAGTGAGCAAAGTAGTGCACCCATCTTTTTCTATAGAGATATAGGAGAGATACCAGAAGATTATACAAATTAAGGAGAATGCATGTATGGTCACATATTAAGGCAATAATAGATTCAAAGAGCTGTTCCTGACTGTGTCTAGATGAAGCAATTCTGATGATGAACCTTAGTTAAAAACAGTTATCGAGATACAATCAGCTTTACACATTAAATATTCCAACCCCAAAAAGGAAACAAAACAGAATCAAAGCTTCTAATCAGTTTATGATCCAGAGATTTTGCCAACCAAACTTATTGGAAGAAGTAATGTAAACAGAAAGATGCAAGCAAAGTCAGTTAAGTGGAATTTAAGCTGTCAAGCTACACTGTAGAACTCCATTACCATATCTCCTCGTGTTTTTTTTAATAGTATTCTCTGAAAAGCACTAGATGTAATAAAGTCAATTTAAAATTTGTTCTACCAATCTTTTGCATCTGTAATTTTCCCATTAAATGTAAATGCCCATGAGGCATGCTATTTGCATTACATTGCATTTACAGTCTTTAAAACAAACTATAAATCCCCTCCTTGTTTCATGTGATTGATGCTGTGTGTATAAATACCACCATAAACCTCAAAGGGGGCTAACAGTGACAGTAAATTAAAGTTTTCAAGTCTGGCAGCATCTCAGCACTTCAGCCCTTGATCTTAAGCAGCGTTGTTAACCCTCGCCTCATTGCCCTCCTGAACTCACCTTTTCTCTTCTCCCCTTTTCCCCCTCCTCCTCCCTCTCTTTTTCCCTGTTCTGTCCCTACTCTGATTTCCTTGGGAAACACCTTTCCATCCATGCAAGCTGAACCAAGTCAGGAATATGCTGTTAATTAAAAAGGGGCTGCAGCTGTTTGCCAGATAGAACCAGATCTTAACTCTGCTGTCTTGGTGTAGCTGAGTTTGAAACCCTCAGACCATCCTGGCTTTGTAAGCAATAGCCAGCCACAGCTCTCCTGAGTATCCTGCACCATTCCAATAATTATCTGGCTTTGAGGGTATTTAGTGTTTCTGTATTTTTTTCTTCTCATTTCAGGTTGCTTTTCTCTGATTTACTTCCAGGCCATATGCAGAAGAAATTGAGAACTGGGAGAAAATTGAGGAATGCATCATATCATTATTAAATTTTCAGTCAATAGGTAACTCCTCTCTTTATCAATTTTTCAAATAAAATCAACCTTGATTTGATTGTACCGAATCTTGTTTTTAAAAGATATCATGTTCTCCAGTGGTTTAAGTTTAAGTAGGGGGCAAAATTTATTCCAAAATTATCCAAATTTGGCTCTGTGGGCCAAATCCAGCTTCATCATGGGTAAAGTGTACTGCAGGCTAATGCTTGCTTTCCACCACTATGGGTCTAGTTCCCTATTTTCCATATCAGAACCAAGCACTAACAGCTCAGCACTCCATCCTGTACTCAGCAAAAAAAAAAAAAAAATTCTGTTTTTTTTTTTTATTTCTTAGAAAGTAAAACATGAAAGAATGTGGTACTGCCATAGAACAGAAGCTTGAAACCACAGGGCAGAGAGATTTCTTTTCCAGTCAGGGAGATAATGGCAAACTTAAAGTTTATGGTCAAAGGTGGAAAGGGAAGGGAAAGAAAAAGGTGAAATCTGAATGGAGATGAGGCTAATTAATTATTTTAGGCTACTAATCTCCATCAGAGTCCCTCTGAGAATCTGGGAGCAGGTAGAGTGTCCTAGGTGGGCACAGCTTGGGATTTGCATAGATCTCAGAGGGAGAGAAGGCTGTGGCAGCTCTCCTGTCACTTTTCCCACCCACCCTTCATGCTCAAGTGGTTCTTCTCCTACTTAGGAGTGAGATTTCTATCATCTCTACAGATTTGCAAGTTGCTGTCTTCTGTAAGTCCCTCTCTGTTATAACCCCTAGAAGTCAGGGATATCCAAAGTCCTAAGTCTTCTTTATGACATGGAAAGCATTACAATCAAAATGCTTCTTCTGTTTTTGCTGTGCAGGAATTGCCATTAGCAGTCTCATGGGTGTGAGAGACTGCACAAGTATGTATGTAACACCCTGGCATGAGGTAATGGCCAGTAGCATGGACACAGAGAGGTGTCAGTCTGTGGATCATTTTATATAGAGTCATTAAAAAGGATGCTGATATGGTCCTTTTAAAAAGATTAAAGTACTGGTCAGAAAATGAAAACTGTTAAAAGCATCACTGTTTTCATTCTGAAGCATCTCCTTTTAGCCCTTTGTGATAGATCCCTGTGTCCCCTCTGCCTGTTTTGCCCTTTAATGCTCCTTCAAGTTACTTGGACACTCGGTTCTTTCAAAGTTGTTATAGCAATTTGATTGCAGTCAGCTGCGTGATGCCTTCAGCAGTGGCCTAGGGACATGGTCCCTAATCTTATGAAGAAGTCACTGAATGGCTCTTTCAAACATCCCTTGATTTCCTTATTAGAGGGAGTTCACTCAAAAGCAGAAGCTCAATGTGTGTCTTGCAGGTCATAGAAATAACTCAGGACATTCCTTCTCCTAGAAATTAATCTCTTGGGAGCTCAGTTTACTGCAATCAGATTCAGATTTACAAAGCAAAATGAATAAAACCCAATTTTGATACTACTAATATATAAACACACACACATCTATATATTTTAAATACACTTAAATTTCATTAGCAATGATTGTTTAGAGAAACATCATTACATTCCTGGGCTTGGGAGCCTTCTCCAGGGTTGTGAACAATCAAAGATTTATTTGAGCTTTCTGCACACTGGGAAATGAAGACACAGAATCTCATTATCATGTCTATTAAAAGGCAGAATCTGGGGTACATCTAAGAAAAGATGTATTACTTTTTAAACTGCACTGCAAACTGTGAAGTACTACAGGGACTTGAACTATTTAAAAATACTCTGGGCTTATGAGTAAGAAAAAATAGGGTCTCTTTCCCAAACAGTATAAAAATATCACACCATTAAGTTCTGCTGTTATTACAGTCTTGGAAATATGATTGTATCTACTTTTCCTTGAAGCTGGTTGATCCCTGAGTTTGATGCTGGGGTCGAGGGACCATGGAGGGCTACCAGGGTGAGTTACTTAGGGGACGATGCTGTGGGGGGTATGAACAATGACCAGTTAAATTCTAGTTAACCCCAATTATAAACCTTCACCTTTGTTAATTAGATTAATTCATCAGCAGACACTATGCTTACAATGTGTTGGGGGCTTGTGATCCAACATTTTACCATTTAGTAAAAGTTAAAATCTTTCATGTCACCACTCTGCTGCACACAAATGGCCACACAATATATTACTGTAAAGGTAAAACCAGGTTAAGTTTACCTATAAATTAGAAGGTAACATTTATTCTAAGGATCCTTCTTAGAAGTGAAAAATTTGCCTTGCAAGCACTTTCTGTAGTTATTAAAGATCTCCAAGCTATGAATCTGAGAGCTTAATTAAAAGCAACAGAGACATGTCCAAGGAAGGAAAGACTTGAACATCAGTATAGGCAATTTTCTTAGATTGTCAACATCTCTTTCTTTCCTTGATCAGCATCCAAAATTTTGCATGCATTGATGCAATGTCTTAACACATTGACATCTGGAGACCTGAGTCCAGGCAAGGTCCTTCTCTCTAAGGCCCCAGGTGATGGTGAATGGGTGGCCTTCCATAGCTGAAAGGTTGGTTATATCTTTTGGTGCCCTGGTGGTCATACGTCCATGTGGACTTCCCATCAGAAATGCAATGTTTATTTTACTGCAGGTGTGGAAAGCAAAGGGCAACCTTGAACAGCACCTGTTTGGTCTGTGTTGGCTTGATAAATCTTTTTCACAAATGTGAGAATGACTGACCATTTTTCACGCTAGCAAACACCATACAATTAGTTAACATAAACAGAGATGAGTTTTGCTCTCAGTCCCACATGTGAAATAAATTTACACTGATCCTAGTAAATTCAAGGAGGGTAAGTCCTCATTTATATTTGTTAGAGGGCTGCATTTTCTTCATGAAATACTTTTAACACAGTGACTCAAAGTCATTTGCAGCTCTTCATAAACTCCATAACATCCCTGTGAAGTAGGTGAATGCTGTATATTTAAATATAGATATATTTTTCCAATATGCTGTTGCCAATATGTGTAAACTGAGGTAGGAGAGCTCTGCTACTGACAATGTCATCATTCAATTTCCCATTTGAGTGAAAAATCTCTAGTGACAATGTTCAAAGGCACCTGCAAGAAAAGTGTTTACTAAAATAAGAATAATTTTTAACTTTGAGAAATATTTAAGTGGCTACAAAACAGCACAAAAGAGCACTATGAATCATAAAAGTGCTTTGCACTCTTCAGTAATGTCCAAACACTTCTCTGTGTCTGCAAAGCAGGAACTTCTCTTAGCACTGGTTCTTATTTTCTAATTGTGTGTGTCAATGGTGGATGAAGGTTTGCATTTGGGGGGAAGATTTTTTGTTGACTGACCCCCTGGGTGAAAGAATGCAGAAATCTCATTGAGATTTGCTCAAGAAGCCACATTTTGTCTTTGGAAGAGGGGTTTGACATGTAGAATGTTTTGGGATATGTCTATGAAAATGTGTGTTTGCTTAAGAGATTGCTGCAGCACATTTCTGGCACTTTATTTCTTTACATTTCAACAATTTTTATATATTTCAGCATGCTACTTGCTTGGGACAGCTGGACTAAATTGAAATTAAAGGAGAGCATATCATCTTCACTGCACCTAAGAGGCAGAGAGGAACTGAAATGAATGCAAGAAGAACATACTCTTAAAATCTTTACTCAAGGTAAACAGGAAACGGGTTTAGTCTTAATTAAGAACTATGTGTTTGTAGCTGTTGCAATCACACTGTATTGAATATCCAGAACACTGCCCCCTTTTTCATACACTAAGTAGTGATGTTGTTCTTTTACCCTCTCCTTGAAAACTGGAAGATTTTATGAGGCAAGCAAACAGAAATTCCAGATTATGGAAATTAATTAAAGCACACAATGCTGCCTTTCTCAATGTTCAGGCTTGACTAATTAGGGATTAGATTATTCAAGAGCAGCAGATCAGTTAGGATTGTTTTCTGTAAAAAAACCCAACCACAATGAAATATAGTTACCTGTTGAAAAATGAAAGAAATTGTGCCCAGGCACAATGGAGGGATCAAGGCACAATACTGCACGTTGACAAAATAAATTATGAAAACAATAATCATGTTTATCCAATCTCTTTGTGCAAAACTGTTATTTTGATTCCAGTGCCAGCTGTCTGAAACTTTAATTTAAGTGCTTGCTTGAGGCAAGACATTTGGGATACTAGTTTAGAATGTTTTATAGCCTAAGCAATATGTTTTACTAACCTCAAATCCTATGATGATGATTTTAATGGTAACTATAATATGTTCAAGGGGGTTCCAGCGTGATCTTTGATTTTACCAGGATGTTTGCATGCCTAATGAACCCCGATATTTTTTGGCTTCATTAGCTGCCAGCTCCCCAGGAGGCTTCTCTACAGGAGGTGAATGCTTTATATTTTAAAAGGAGACATACCAAGTAACATACTGCACTACCTTTGTGCTAGTGTCAAATGTGTGTGTGTGTGTAGTCTGGGGAAACAGCTTAAAAAAAGAATTTTATCTACATTTCAGTAATACAAACAGACTGATAAAAACAAATGGTTTGTAATAAACTACTCACTTCAGTGTTCAGTGCCTGTTTGTATGCTTAGGAAGAATATGGTACCTGTTAACCTGTGGTCTGAGACTCTTCTCCAAAAACCTTGCTGCTTACTCCAGAGGCTGCAGGATTGCATAGCAAAGGAGGATCAGACTGAACCTGATGGACAGCCAGGATTCAAATATTTGTGGTAGAAGTGGTGGCTGTGAGATCTTATTGTGCTTTAAACTGTGGCTCTCTTATTGTCCCCCCCTAGCCCATAACCTTTGTGCCCCAGTTTCCAGCAACACCACAGGGCTGATGACACTTGCAGGGCAACAGAGAACCCATGTAGTTGCTGTGCTCATTGTTAGCACCAAGTACTCACCAGAAGATTTGGTGTGAACAAAGATTTAGAAGTGTTGCCCAGAGAGGCTGTGGATTCCCCATCCTTGGAAGTGTGCAAAGCCAGGTTGGGTTGGGTTTGGAGCAATCTGGTCTAGTGGAAGACATCCCTGCTCATGGCAGGAGGGTTGGAACGAGATGATCTTTAAGTTTCCTTCCAACCCAAACCATTCTAGGATTCTATGATTCTATGATTCTTTTTATATTCAATCAGTTTTCTGAATCCATTGAAGTAGATGATGGGAATAATTTTAGTGGGTTTATCTGCTCTCTTGAAAATGCAACATGTTGCATAAAAAACATTAATGTATGGGTTTTTTTAACTAAATGGATTCCAAACAATCACTATAAAGATTTCTTCAGGCTAAAGGCAGAGTTCTGTGTCTTTTTTTTTTCTTTTTCCTAAGTTTACTTGTTTCGAATGAAATATATCATCCTTTTCAATGTGTTCTTGGCACTTTAACACATAGCCTAACACAGAAATTAATGGCTTATAGAAATAACAGCTTTGAAAGGGATTTTTACAAGGAATGAGAAGGATTTAATTTGCTACATGTTAACACTGATTCATTC
>NW_008683273.1:142743-177948 GCF_000695815.1 Acanthisitta chloris
TTGCACTAATGCGTATGTTATATATAATTGTACTACATAGTGTGTTTTTTCCCAACATGTCACATAATTCCATTGATTCAAATATAAACTATTTAATTGGAAATAATCAGTTCTGTCTTTTGCCTTTTTATTTATTGATTTTGTAAAAAAATTATTTTGAAATGTGAAAAACTGTACTCTTAAATCATTTTAAATGCAAAGCAATTCCTGGGTAAGTATTAATAATAGGAAAGTTTGGGCCTAGATCTCCTGGGTTCAATGCATTACCTGCACATGTAGCCTTCATGAAGCCATTAAATCCTAAAATAATACTACATTCACCAACCTACAGCCTCTGGGCCATTTTCAATACTCTAGGATGATTTTTCTGGCCCATGACTTTCTCTCTTCCTCTGTTTTTCCTGATGGCTCTTCACAGCTCAGCTCAGAGCTGTGTGTTTTGTTCCATACAATTAGCAATCATATCTCTGTTCCCAGCTAGCAGCCTTTCCCCTGTTTTACTTCTCAGTTTTCTGTCTAAATTTGTTACCAGTTTCTTTCTATTATGGCTTTTGAAACCAATTTTTCACTCCAAAAAATGTTTGTCTTCCTTGTCTTTTGCATGTACAATATCTGGTGGGTTATTTAATCATTGCACATTCCTTGTATTGCTGGACATCCTCCAGGAAAGAAATTAAAACACAAACTTTACAATGCATGTTATGTGGCTGCAACAGAGTGATCCTAATTCATAGTTAGTTCATGTAACTACTTTTTTAAAAACTGATTTATTTCCCCCTTCCTGAGTCTGAGCAATGAACCTGAAATATGCTCACATAGTTGGATGATTTCATTTGAAGAAAGTTAGAAAAGTGGTTTTGTACTGTTTTATTTACTTATTTTTGCTACTGGTGACAAAAATAGAGAACTGAATGAGAGGTTATTTCTTTCAGCCTATCTGTTTTCTCTGTTGCAGACCGAATGGCTCTAAGTCATCCTGGACTCCACTGAGTTTGACATCCATCAGAAAACTCGGGTCATTTTTATTCCATTAGCATGAGTTTCCATTGCAACGAATCTTTTCCCTGCTCAAATTTATGTCAGAGATAATAATCTATTTCTTGTCAGTTTTCACTATTAACGGGCTGAACCACTTCTGATATCAGTAAACATTTGATTTTCTTGAAAGAAAGAGTTCATTCTATTTGCATCTAAGACTAGCAGATGCCATGTGGTTTTGAATATTTCTTTTAAATGAATTGACATGGCTTTTTCAGCTGAAGCTCCTGATTTAGACTGGATAATAGGAAATTTTTTTCACCACCAGAATTGTCCAGTATTGGAAAAGGATGCACATGGACGGTTGTGGAGTCACCATCTCTGGAGATATTTAAAGGATGTTTAGACATGATGCTTGGGGATGTGGTTTACTGGTGGGGTCAGCAGTGTTAGAATTACGATTTAACTCAATGATCTTAAAGGTCTGGTCCAACCTAAATGATTCTATAATACTATATACTTTGGGAGAGAGCAAAGTGATTTGACATAGCATCAAAAAGCCGTGCTTGAAAAGACCTGACAAATGAGACAAAAAGCTCTCGTCGGAGGTGATGTACAAGAGTTTAGACCCAAATGTACCAGCTCAGACCAGAAATACCCCTAATTTCCAGTGTGCTGTCTCCCATAGGACTCGAGGAGAGGAGTGTTAGAGACATGGCTCATGAAAACCTCAGAGATTCTGTTTAGAGATGGCAAACATTCTGGAAACAGAATTTCCACATAGAACAAAACCCTCAGTTTGATTCTAATCCCTACAAGAGACAAAGGAATTGCTTTCTGTGTCTTTGATCCACTTTGGATAGACTCCTTATAATGTTTGGTTTATTTTTATGTGCATCTGTAAGTATGTGCTTTTCTCTCCATATAGGAAAAAAAAGAAAAAAAGGCCCATCATAATGGAAATAAGGTAAAGTATATGGTGAAGAGGAACTAAAAAGGTCCAGACTCAATGCTGCAAGTCTATGGCATTGATTGGACAGTCATGTTTGGCCTGAAAGGGATGACTCAAAAGCATTGGAAGCATCAAAAGCAACAAAACACCTCTGGAACACTGTATTCATTAATCAGAAAAACTCCATTTGTGAAGTTCTTGGTGAACACAGAAGGGAAGTGCTGTAATTTTAGAAAATACCCCTTACTGAAATTTGGTTCCCTATGTATTAAATCTGTGTGAGTCTATGATGCAGCAGGAACTAATTGAGATTCTGCAATATGCAAGAACAGAAATTCTGTTGCATTTTTATCTTGTGTTCACTATGTGATGAGCAGGACTTTGAACTTGGAATGCTGGTTGGGAATGCCTTGCAGCACAGACATTATTAATAATGCTGAAATCCACATACAGCATTTCCTATTGCATCTCAATTACTAGATTTTATTAGCATCCAGTAGTCAGGAAAAGAACAGCAGTAACATTTACATGAAGTAAGGTGCAGATGTACCTGGAAATCCATACAGTCCAATACTGATATGAGTTACAAGACCACTCATGAGCACTTGAGTATATGCCCACCAGTATAGTACAGGTTCCTTATTACCCAATAAGTCTCTTTCTTTCCATCCTACTCCTATAGATTCAGTAACTTTTCCTTTACAGTTTGTTTCATTGAACAATAACAGATGAGTTGATTGTTGGAAAAAACCCATACATCTTAATATGCATTTTATTCTTTTGCTTATACATTTCTGCTGAAAATACATAACAGATCATAAAGAACACTTCTTAAATAAAAACACATCTTAAAGGCACCCTGTGAGTGCAATTAGAAACATTTCCCATCATACAGCAAAGATAATGTATCCTAAATGCTCTTAATTTCATACATCTGTTATGCTCTGTCATGAATTTTTTTCTCCTCCCAAGACAATTTTTGAAGGTTTCTGCCAATGTAATTCAATTTAAAGCTTTTAATGTCAGCTCAATGGGTCATGCCACTTTCTCCACATTTGTATTAGGCTTAGGGAAGGCAGAAATATGTTGAACACTTTTCATCAGTACCCTATATTCATGACAAATTACATTGCATTTTTCCCTGTTATTTGTTGACCATATTTTGAAATCATTGTTAGTTTTTCCATCTCTTTAATGTATACACAAACATGCACATGTGCATGCACACATATATGCAGAATCATTTCATGTGGCATTTTCTTAGGCTTCAAGTCCTTTTTATTGTCTTTGAAACTGCAAATTGTCTTCCTCATTCACTTGTTTTCAAAAGAGATCTCTAACTATTTTTGGACTGACTGCTGAACAATTACTGTGCATTAGTTTTTGACATGGTCTTGAAACCATGCTTTAAGCACCTGACTTGATGTTTTTATTCATTTTTTAAGAACTACTGATTCAACTTACTGAAAACTCCCCAAGTTCTTGAGCAAGTTAGGTGGATTAGAGTTACATTTGCCAGAAAACTGTAGTAACCTAGATATTACTATACTTTCTTTCTAACACAGTGTTTCTGTGATATTTGAACTCATTCATTGTGTCTGCATCTGAGCAGTTGCATTTTGAATACCAGGAAAACACCCAGAATGTCTCTTTTTTTGCCTTTGTGTGGGAGGAGTGGAAGGATGTAGCGAGCATTCACATATGAGGGGAAAAAATTGCACTATTTGTAAATATGTGTATATATTACTATCACTCTGTCTTTACTTTGAGAGAAATTGTGTGAAGCTCAAGATTTCACTTGAATTACAGATTTCCTGTCTGGTGGGATGATATATTTAAAGAGACACTGCATTCTGATAGACTAACTTCTGATCATCTACAAACTTGAAAAGTCCTAGGATATTCCATGCCTGGCATGAAGAGGTGGTGGTTCAGGATTCCTGGCTGCTAAGAAGCCAGTTTTCCTCAGAGTGGTCACTATTGGCTAGTGAGACTCCAGGACTACTCTGCTGGAAGCTCTTTGCAGACTTTGCCCATTGAAATTGCACAGATATGAGATTTGCTTCCTTAAACATCTGGCTGACTGAGAATCACCATCTAACTATGGTGAACCTTCACCATTATCCTTGCTTATACCATCAGAGCCACTCTGTCATGCTCATAATAACACATTCTCCAGTAGATGATCAGTCTAGATTCATCATCAGTAATTCCTGCAACCATTTTTCTGTCATACTATAACACCCTGCCTCAGATTTTCTTGAGTGCTGCAATCCAAACAGCTTCCCAAAATAAGTGCTGAAGTTTCCTGCAAAGGCCAAGACTACATTTGTCTTCCATTAGACCAGATGTGTTGGAGGCAGGACCATCATACTCTTGTGAACTTGGGCTTATCCTCAAGAGTAGGTTCACACACATCACAGCAACTATGTATCAGCCTCTCAGTTGGGTTTTTGTACCCTTGATATTCAAAATAAATTTGCAGTTGTTGTATTTTTGCAGTAGGGAGGTACTGCACCAATGGAGGACTGAGTTAACAGAACTGATTTGTGGAGCCCAATCTGCATTTCAACATTTGCTTTCAGCCTTAGTTGGGATGCAGAGTCCTTGTTTCTTCAATAGCAGTTTGTAAAGTTCTGGAAATATTTTGTTTATCCATTTTCAATTGAAATCAATATTTTGACATTGTTGAAACAGAATTGCCTAGTTTGACTTCTCTGAAATGGCCCCAACTGCTTCATTTTGTGACAATAAAATCCTGTACTGCAGTTTCTCCTGGTGGTAAATTACCACCTAGGATTCATAAGTGAGAGGCTTGAGGCTCCATTTGTCCTGAAAAACCAAGCAGAATGGCAGAAGTGCATCTCCTGCAGTGTCCCTGAGCTGCATGACACTCATGATGGGCTGTGACACAGCTTGGTGGGAAGCCTATACAGCATTAGTGCTCCAGGTTAATTCAAATGGCCAAACTTTCTGACTGGGACAAGCCAGCTTGCAATGAGATACACTGAATTTTAGGTTCAAAAACCTTCTCTACCTCTCCCGCAGAATGGCAGAAGTGCATCTCCTGCAGTGTCCCTGAGCTGCATGACACTCATGATGGGCTGTGACACAGCTTGGTGGGAAGCCTATACAGCATTAGTGCTCCAGGTTAATTCAAATGGCCAAACTTTCTGACTGGGACAAGCCAGCTTGCAATGAGATACACTGAATTTTAGGTTCAAAAACCTTCTCTACCTCTCCCCTCCGTGCTTTGATTTTACTGAGATAAGAAAGTAATTTTTCAAAAGGGAATTCCAACACAGGTTTTTCTATAAATTGCTTCACTGTCATCCTTCCTGGTAGAAGGAGACTGAAACACATCAAGATCTGCTAGCAAAACAAACAGTGAATCTCTTTTCCCAAGGGAATTACTGGCCAGGGAGATAAAACCAGAGGGAGGTTTACATTCTGAAACACTGGGGAAAAAAAGTCTTGGAAACAGTTAATATCATTACCAGAGCCTGGCCTTACATCCAGGGAAATGTTCCTATGCCTCATGACTGCACAGCAGCTCTGACACTGCTACAATTGATCAGGAAAGCAGATTTAAAATATCGGTCTAAGGCTTTTCTAATTATCTTAAAATAATTGTTTCACCACTTGAAATGAATACAGCCACAAAGCAAACCTTCCAGACTGCTCACTGCTCACTACAGACACAGACTAATGACCCTAGAGAGCAAGCCAGCCCTTCTGATGCAGTATCATCTGCTCTCAAAGACTAAAGTGACGTGTCCTCTGCTCTCCACGTGTTCCGCAGACCGGGAATGAAGCCACATCACTTCTAACACAGTCCCGAAAATGACACCTGTTTGGCACAGACATCACCGAGGGACTTTCAGAGTCAGTCCCTTGCAGCTATGCAATCAGAAATCAGTTTTCAATGAAATATTACTTACTTGAATCAATGTTGTCTTGCTTCTTTGTGAAGGGTGCAGCAGGCATAAAATGTGATATTGATTTCTGAGATGTAGCCTGGTCCTCTCGTCATGGGCACTTCAAAAAATGCAAAGTATTTCTTTTCTTTCACACCACAGATCACGTCATCTTTACAAACTGGAGGTCAAGGCCCTTTTATGTTGCCTCATATTTATCTCCTGTCCTTTTTTTCCTGTCCTCCTCTCTTCATCTTGCAGTTTTTCTTTCTCCTCCTTGAGTTTTTATTGCCTCTTCGTCTCTCCTCTTAGCTCCTGTTCTAATTTCTGCCTTTTCCCCTGCTCTCTTGAGTGCTTTTAGATTCTGATCTAATTTCTCATGTCTTCTCCCAGTGCTGCTCTCTCTCCTATCTTTCTGACCCTCACCTGTTCTCCTTTCTGCATCTCTGACTCCAACTCTGCTGCTCCCCTTACGAGGCTCTGGCTCTGGATTTTCCTCCTTGTCATTCCCCACATTGCTCTTGGTCTGTTTTTAGCACTCATTTCAATATAGTTTTCCCTGCTGTATGCACAAATACAATGTCCCAGCCTCTCATAATAATACATCTTTTTTCTAGGTTGCCTCCCATTTCCACGATTAGCGTGCACATCTTTTTAATGAAAACTGTAAGAACAACCATATGCAAGGCTTCCTAAATCTATAATCTGTTGCTGCCAGCCTCCCATGATAGATCAGGGGTACTTTTTTTTTTTCTTTCCAGAAGCCAATGCGAATTTAAGTCTATCCCACTCATTTGGTTTAATTAATTTTGGAGCTAGAGAGGGGTCCAGACCAGAAATCATAAAGCAGAAGCTGTCTCTCAGTAGTCTAAGGCACAAAAAATGGAAGAATAAATACGTTTTTCAGTATATTTTAGAGCAGCAAGTTTTTATAGGAAAACTATATTCTGAATACACTACTGCCTAGGTCCCCAAAATTCATATTTTAGCTGTAAAAAGTGCCACGGAGACTTGAGCACCAGTTAAGACAGGCTGTGTCTCAGACAGCCTCCAACATCAGCACTTCCCTGGTGCTCTGCATGGTCTCAGAGGAAGGCTCATTATATTCTCGATATCCAAATGATGTTACTAAGCAGCTCATCTGTTTTGCCAAGATTTGCAAACAATTCTTGCTTGGTTTGAGAGAGCTGAAAAGATTGCAGTGCATAATGACATGCCTACAAATATTCTGGCTGATGTGTTGACTGTCATCCCACACCCTTTGAGCTGATCATGTAAATGGCAATGATTTGATACCATAATTGGATGAACCCAAAGCTTAGACTTAGGACTACATAACAAATACTTGTGGTTGCAAGCCTGAAATTCTCTTTCAATTACTTCATGTTTTATTTACTTAAAACATACTTTGAAAATATTTACCAGTAAATTCGTCCATTAAGGTCAACATAAAAAAAAAAAAAAGACTTGTATGCTTTGTCAATATGTGTTTATTTTCTGATTAAAAAGTAAGCAAACAAAAAAGTGCTACATCTGATATACTGGTTTAAATACATTGAGATATATTTCTTTATGTACAAGCCCTCTGAAAGTAATATTAACCAATTTTCCTTGCATTCATATTCAAGTTCAATGATTCTGTTTATTTCTCGTTGTGTGACACCAGTTCTATCCAGCATGGTCCAAGGAGTTCTGCCATCTTTGTTTTATATTCTGATTCCCTCTTGATTCCAATAGCAGAAAGCAGTATTTTCTGTCAGGGTAGAGAAAAATACCACCATTAGCCCTGAGTTACTCAGACATGGTTAAGACTGTGGACATGAGTCTTTGTGGAGAAAAAGTCCTCTGGCAGGCAGTAATCCAGGGTACCCAGTTGAAGAATCTGATCCAAAGCCAATTAGAAGTGCCATCCAGGGTCCAATCACTTTCAGCCTGGCTTTGATCCAGGAGCATGCCCTTCTTCTGAACAGGAAATCAAATTTTGGAAACAAATATGAGAGGATGACAAATGACTCTAGCCTGTGCTAATTTCCATTTCATGCAAGTTCTGTGGAAATCATTAGAGCTGCTCCTAATCTCAGTAGCAAAACTTCAAATCTCACATAGTTCTCCTGAAGTCATCTGAGTTTAGAGCAATGTGGCCTGACAATTTGGTTTAATTTTTGTTTTACTAAGTCACAGCAGTATTTAGCCCAAATTAGTACATCCTGCAAGATGAAACATGAAACCATGGTGCAACACAGACACATTTCTCTTTCAAAGCTGTGTTTGGAAGAACTTAAGAACTTTGAACACTTTAAAGCTATTAAGTGGTCAGCTTTTGAGTTAAATATGCCTCAGTTCTGACACTGATCTCACAGGAATGCAACAGTCTTTACTACAAATCCTGTGCTAAGGCTTTCCCTGTTTTTCCATGATGTCTATGTCCAGTACATGATTTCATGTGATAGACTAGGTAACAACTCACCCAGCCCTGTGTCACTAAACTGGAAGTTGTCTTCAGGAAGGTTTTGCTGAAAGCAATGTCACTTTTCAAAGAGTCTTCATTGGAAAATATTTTATTTTGCTATAAATGCCTCAAAGGAAGAATTTAAATTCAGTAGAATCTAATGTAACATGTCATTTTATAATCCAGCATTCCAGCAGGCAGAGGTAACATAGTTCAGTGAAAGCACATGTTCCTTCCAACATGATGAAATTGTGTGTATATACACTTTGTGTATTTTCTCTTTGGTTTGGTCTTTAAAAAATTATTTTTTTTTCAATTTAAAAGCTTAAATTTTTTATAAATGTAACCACTTTTTTTGGCAAATAGAGGACTGAGTGAAATTTGCTGTGAGAATATTCCTGAGTCAGAATCAATTGAAAGGCTCAAGAAAATAGTTTAGGAGTTTTCACTGTTTGGACTAATTTGTGGGATTAGTCATTAATATTAGCTTGATAATAACATGCATTTTAGACACCTGGAATTATTACTACACTTGATAGTTTACCTGAGAGATTTGAACCTAATATGTGCCTGCAGACACCTTGAATTTAAGACAATATTGGAAATTACCCCAGGTCTCAGATACAAGTATACCTGATTCTGATGGTTCCTATGTGTTTAGTCAAAATAAATCCCTGTGCCTGTACTAACTCAAACTAAGAGAAATCTGTAGATAGGCCATGCATAAATACTTTATAGAGTATTGTGTACACTAATTAATAAATATAATTTTCTAAGAGCTTTCTGAACCTTGAATAAACATTGCCTAAACAAACGAATGCAAATTATTAATAGAAACTGTAATCTCCCTTTCTATGTATTATTCTTATTTGGCCCTAGCTACTTTGATATCCAGAAGATTAGAAGAGCAAAACCAGGTTAGCTTTGCCAAATGGAAAAATAAAATGTTCCAATGCACAAAAGAAATAATTTTAAGTCTGTGGCCCTGTTCAAATCGAAGAATAACAAATCTTGTATTGCCCAGACCTTGTTGTTGAACTTCTGATGGTGAAATCTGTGCCTCCCACTAACCGTTAGATATTCTTGCGTGACTACAGTGTTGTTTTATGTATGTGAACCAGCCTTGCAATATAAGGTGACAAACAAAAAAGATGGAAAAATATATAAAATGGGAAAAAAAATAAAAAAAAGATCTACTCGCCACCTCAGGCTTTAAAACTCTTCTTACACACTTCAGCACGAAGTCTATTAAAGCGGAATATAGTGGAAATACAATATACAGCAATGAATGTCTCCAAACCAGCAATTTAGCGCTAAAGCTGAGGGCAGTTCTTATGCACCGACTTTTAATACCGAGACGATTTGTGGTCTCACAAAATTCCTGCCTTGGGCAAGAATTGTGCTGTGCTCTAATAGGTCTAGTTTGTTGACTGTCAGAATAATGGAGAAATTGGTAGCAGAGGGCCTGAGCGCTGTAAACAGCTGAGATAATTAGAAGGTCTGTCAGGAGGAGAGTAAGGCTAAAGCAGTTTACGTTCTGTCACAGGGTGGAAAGTATTCATTCAGAAGGCTGCTGGATAATGCAGGATATGTTGCCTTATGTCCTAGCAGCCTTGTCTGAAGATGGAGAAAGAGTGCTTCTTGTTGACTTAGTTGGCTTTCTCTACTGTCTTTCCTACTGCAGGCTTGCAAGAGTTTATATTTCTTATTAATAAAATAATACATCTTGTAAGCAAAATGCTGACTTGCTGGTTTATAAGCCAAGCTGCTGGGTTAATAGGATGCTCAGAGTCAGGCAGGGCAGAGCAGGGGGACTGTGGAAGCTCTGAGGGTTGAAGGAAAGCATTTGTGAAGAGCAGGCATGAAAACTGCCCTCTCTCCCCATAATAAAACAGCTGAGTGTATGGTTATGGTTATGGTTATTCCCTCAACAGAGGATGCAGTGCACCAGAAGTGGTTAACACAAGAATTCTATTGCCTTAGCCAAGAAACTAGACAGTAGGAAGTCTAGCAATCTAGAAATTGCTGTGACTAAGCCATTTCTAGGCAACGACATGCCTAGGGATGGAGTAAGACAAAGTTTTCAAGGTTGGTTTGTGGTTTTGGTTCTTAGATTAGGGTCTGACTTTTGGAATGATGAAGGTTGGCTGTCGTCTGCATAGATAGTCTTCTTAGAGTTCAGAAACTGGTTAGTCAAAAAGACAATCACTTGAAATTGATGGTATTTCAACAAATATAGAATTAGAATAGTAATACAATATTGTACAGTAGAATAATATTCAGGAGTGAGTAGGGAATGGGGTTGCTAAGGCTGAGATGTTTATGCTTAATAGTAAAAAATATTATTAAGTTTTGAGTTATAGAGAAACAATGTGGGAGAGGTGGGACAGGCACATGGCCAAGAGACCTTTGTCCTTCTCCTTGCTCTGCTATTAACAAGAGTCACACATTAACTTTGCTCCCACATGACTCTCTGTACCTCACCAAAGAGTCTTAGGGATCCCTAGGTGTCATATGATTTTCAAGCTGCTATTTATGGATGCTGCCATTGCTTCCATCTCACAGGGCTGGACTGTGGAAAACAGATTCTTGCATGGTGTTTTAATTTAATGTGGATGTCTCCAAGGATTACCACATTTTCCTGGGTCTGTGGGAAAGAGAGAGGCTAGAGACAGGCTAGAGTATTTTTTAAAACTTAGATAGTCCGAAGTTAGCTCAGCAAGGGATATTAGGGACCTGATTCCACCCAAATATTTTATTGACACCACTCAGGAAGTAATATTTGCTCTTTTTTTCTCCCGCAACATCCACATCCCTTGTACCCCACTGCATTTCAGCCTAAGGGGCAGATCATTCCTTGCCAACAATTTCTGACCCTGATTCCCACAGTCCTTCGAACACCTGAATAGCTGTTGCTTTAATAATTCGGTTGTCTTTTTTGACAGGACTGGAAGAGTCTTTTTTAAGCTCCTGCAGCACTGTGCAGCAGCAGGCAGCAGACAGTGCATGATTGCACTGGGACTTAAGAGCAAACTCCAGCTCGCTGTCAATGGCTGTGTGCCAGACAGCTCTGCCTGCAGAGAGCAAAGCCTTCCAGAAGGCTGAGCATCCAAAAGGGAGACTGTCAACATCCCTCTGAACAGTTAGTGGGGGGATCACCACGGAAAAAGGGAGCAAGTCTGAAAACTGAGGTGTATGGGGACAACCGGCGTAAAAGGGCTAATTATCTTCCTATTCCCCTCGCAGGCTTATTAAAGACCACCAAAAATAGCATCCACTGAGGGATGGGGATTTTTTTTTCCTACCAGTTAAGTTAAATGGACATCACACCTGTCATTTGGAGAAGTGGGATCACTCATGCAACATGGATCTGGCCAGAAGCCACCTCCTGACAGCAAGAGGCAGGTCTGAACAACAAAGTTTGGATCAAGATCTAAACTTCTCTCACATTCAAATGTGCTTGGATCCAGGAGGTTGGCTGACACCCATCTCTGCTACATATACTCTGTGATTATGTGTGAATGGTCCTATTGCTTCCCACTACACCCAACATAATCACTTCCATTTGGGCATCATTCTGCATGAAAATCTGCTGTCATGATGGCCAACTTGTGATGCTTTGCTGGATGAAGATTCTCCCCTAACTCTTACAAGATACTAATTTTCACCTGGGAACATACTAGCTGAGCTTTACTGATGACAACTTCTGTATTTACAGGTCTCATTATTAAGTCAGCTTGAACTCCAGGTTTAAATAGAGGATTCTTTCCCAAACTTATATCAAAACACTATATGCTTGACAGCTTCTGTGCATGTGCAGTGGGCCTGATTCTGACTCTTCCTTCCTTCACATCTGGTTTATGCCTGTGCAATCCCATAGACTTCAGTGGAATTGTTTCTGATCAGTATTTGATGAATACCATATTTTCCTATGTATCACCTATGAATTATCTATAAAAACTGTGATTCACCAGCAGTGGTTTATACACATATGTAAGTTATGCAAAAGGAAGTTTATTCTGGGGCCCCCTCTTTCCCACTAGCCCCATTGCCTCAAATTTATCTCTCATTTGCTTTCTTTACCCCCAAATCCTCCTGCTTCAGATTCCTCCCTACTTTGGGTTCTGCCCTGCCCTCTTCACCTCTGATTCTGGGTGGTTTGTGAGAAACCATCTGGGGATGTATTTTCAAGTGTCAATGCTTTTTAAGGAATGCTCAATATATGCAAAAGAACAAGCTAACTGATTTTTTTCATGATTTTTCTTCAATATTTTTTTTCTTTTTCTGTTTGCTCTTTGAAAAGTAGAAGGAAAAGAAATTGAAGAGATATTTCAGGGTTTTTTTTGACTGAAATTAAATCTGGGAAAAAAAAGACAAAAAAACCCCTTGCATTGCAAGAAATGTTTAATTTATTTGAAAATTATTATTATTTTAAACTTTCAAAATGTAATTCAGTTTGGCTAAATTTGTTCTAAAATTATTTTTCTGAAATAAAAAATGAATTATTTGTTTCGAGAATATTTAACCAAAACATTCTGACTTTTTCTTTCTGTGCCTCCCAATAAGTTATTCAGAGAGTTTAACACATATCCTGTGAATATGTTTCTCAGAAAAAAATGCCTTTAAAATCGACTCTTGATTAACATGAGGGAAGAGGTGAATCAGAGCCTGTGAGTTTGAGGAGTCATTTACTCACCCTTCAGGTGGGATATATGAACAGAGGTGAAGGCCAATAAAATCTGTAATAATTTTTGGCAGAGAAGCTCTTTTTGGGAAGTCACGTACACAGCTGTGATAGACTGCAGATAATGTCATGTACCTAACCCAAAGTCATACAGCAAATCTCTGGAAGAACCAGAGGTACAAATGTATTACATGTGGTTCATTGCTATCTGTTAGTAACTACTCATAAGTGGTTGTTTTATATAAATATGTGCACATAGCCTACAACCAAAAGTATAATTTTTACTTTGTATTGTGCTGTTTCCAAGTTGTTTTTAAAGTGAAGTCTGTATGTAGCAATCGTGGTTGATGCCCTCAGTTGAACTTCAACCAAAAATGTGGTCTCGGTTCTTCAGAAAAGTATCCAATAACTTTTGACCTCATATACACTTCAGCCACTGTCAGAAGAAAAAGGCGATAAATAGTGCTATGCAAAGAAAACAAAATGATTATCCTACAACCTAATAAGCAATTACAAAGGGCAAATTACTTGTACCCTCTGTAATTTTCTGCCATTAGATAATTAACATCAGAAGTATTAATGATCATTTTAACAAATTACGATATAATTATAATGTGTTTCTTCATTTAGTCCTACATATTGTACAAATCCTTCTTAGATTTGTCTATTAATTGAAAATACATTATTTATTGGTTTAGCTGAGTAACAACCCACACTGGTAACTAAACCTATTAAAGAAATGCCATGAAGATTGTAACTAGCTGTCACTCTATGGTCACCAGAGCAATTCTTAGTGGATGCAAGTGTCACTGACCAAGCTCGAATTAAGGATCAGATAAAAAACTGTAATAGGTCACAATATTCACTGGGGTCACAGACCTAGAAATGTCACATCTCTGACTTGTGTTAACTTCAGCTGGAATAAAAGCTGAGTGTGGAACAAATACACTCAGGAGTTTACAGGGCCAGCACATGCTAGTGGCAATGCTACTTCTTAGATTAATTAATTTCATAACATTTCCATAATACAGTTTTACTTAGTGTACTTTTCATAATCTAATTTTAGTTGAATTGCTTTGCACAATCTGCTCAAAATGTGTTTACGATTCAGAATTGTTAGAGTCCCCTTTTCATTCTGTGCTTAGCTGCCTTTGTAAAATCTTCTTAAATTGGTGAAATAAATTAAGGAAATGCTGCCTAAAACCATTTTTTTGTACTATCCTAACATTGAAACTAATTATCTTGTGCCAGGTTTGCAGCACTTCCCATGAATCCTCTCCTAGATGTACATGGACACCAATGTGGCTGGAAGAGTGAACTTCAGGAGTATGACACAGATTTTTCTGTGGGAAGAGGATTTTGGAAGAGGGGGTGGGTTAGAAAGCTGATTCCAAACTACTCATTTCCAATTTGGGAACAGATATGGCCCATGTGACCTAAGCATCTTGTCAAGACAGCTTGAATTTGAAATTGTGAATATGCATGTGGAGGAGCTAGAGACCCAAAAGGATTCACGCAATGATATGGTTTATCTATGTGAATAGACTGGAATCCACCCTTGAGCAAAGGGCTGGAAGAAAGCTTGGAAAATTTAGCTCACGTGAGATACAAGTGCCATGACTTTATTATGACTCCCTTGGACAGTATCAGTTCTATGTAAAACATATACATTTAAAAAAATTCATGATCCTCTTCTGATGATTCCTGAAGGGGGAAATTATTGGGAATATATTATTCATTACAGAACTACTCAGCTTTGGCAACAAATGTACAGGTTAAGGGAGAAGGGGAGCTATTCTGGCTGCAATAGTGTGTTACAGCTACTCTCAATTCTGGAAGCTTTAGCTTTGTGAGCAGTTGATCATGCTGTTTTCTTCGTTTCTGTGCCTTTTTGTGGTCTTCTGTAAGATACTTCCTCCTTCAGAGGACACAGGATCCAGAGGGACAAAGCAGGGCTATTGCTCTTTGAAAAAATACTGTGTTTACTTTCTAGGGAAGACTGTGGCTCCAGCTCAGGTTTCCTCACACCTTGATAATCCTTGTACTAATGCAGTTTTCTGCCCCAGGTCCCTCATATCTGCAGTGTGCTCTTGTGTGTATGGGTAAAAGCAGAGAGAAATGAGCATCCAAGGCATTTTCAACAGCAGCTCTGAAACAATAATGTAAAAAAAATAACATTCAGGAATGGCTATCTTGCAGCTTGGGTAGAAGACTTGACTCCCTCCCATGCTTACATTTAATAATGTAGGGATATGAGGGATGGAGCTCAAGGCTGAATACAACAGCATGAAGACTGGAGAGTGTAATCCTTGTCCCACTAAGATCTGTGGCTCAACTTACACCCTCCAGGCAGCGGAGGACAACACTCCAGGTATCACTGGCCATTCATTTTCGTGGATATCGAACTATTCTTTTTTTAATTAAAAAGAATGCTTTTTTTTTCTGCTCCTGCCATTTTCAGCTGCCTGAACAGCTATGATGACACCTTACAAAGTTGCCATTACATTAGTGATATTAGTATTAATCACACGTTGCTTGATACTGTAATTGAATACTTTTTACACAGATGATATTAACTGATAAAATATGGTGTCCTCATGAGAAAACATTACCTTGAAATATTAGTGTTATAATATGTTAATTTCTATGGAGGATATGACTACAGATATATGAGGAGATGTAAATTTCCAGCACTTCTGCTGACAATTTCCATGTCAACATAATTCTTAGGAATTCATACTCACTATTTTGTGATGACTTATATGATGATGTATAACAACTTAAGGGGTTTTAAAATGCAGTATTTTGACTAATGCAGGTTGGTAAATAGCACACAGGACTGTTTCCTCCTCTCAGTTCTGGGAAGGCTGATGCAAGCCCTTGGTATTGCCAGGAAGTCACAGATCTGAAGGCTGAAACCCAAAGCTGGTGCTCAGATGGCTGTGTACACTGCAGCTGCATGTTAGTAGTGAGCAAAAAGGTTCTTGCATTGCAAATTGGGGGTAATATAGAATTGTAATAAAGTAAAAAAAAAGGGGAAAGGGTAGGTGGTTAAAAGGAAGTTCTACATGTCTCACAAAGCTGTTGGAAAATGGATTTTGGTATGAAATGTGAGTGGTAAAACAGTCCAAGCAGTTTATTCCAACTGTAGACTCCTAATTCTGATCTATCATATGCTGTGGGGCTCAAGAGAAGTTGAGTCTGATTGGGTACTTATTAGGATACACTGAAATGAACTGTGTCAGGGCCCTGAACTCCTAGACAGAAAACACAAGGTCCACAGCACACTGCCTCATTACTAACTCTTACTGCTAGTGAACAGTTTACACCAAGGCAACTCCTCTTGCCTTGCTAGCTTCTGACTTAACACTGATGGTCCCCATGAGTTCCTCAAGAAACAATCTGGAATAACAAGACAAGAGGCTGGGAGTGCAGAGGGGCACCCCAAAGGCAGGAGAGATTACAGCAATTGGGGTTCCTTGCATCTAGAAACAGGCAGCTAACCTGACTGCTTGCTCTCTCTTGGGCTAATCTGGTTTAATTGGTGCTATTTGTGCCTTTGATACTCAAATGCAGAGCCCGGGGGTGGGAGTTCTCATGAAACAAGTGGCCACTTGGGAGAGCCGTCCCAGGTCCAATCATGTCATGGGCTCATTTGTCTCCCACAGTAATTCACTACTCACTTCAGTCACTTTAAATGTAAAACAGCTGCTGCTGCTTAGCCCTCTTTTAAGGTACCTAACCAGCAGCTTTAAACCAATCCTGAATGGGTCCCATCCCATAATAGTCTCCCACACAGTGGTCATTTGGAAACAATTAACCCTTGATTCAAGATCCTCTTAAAGAATCCTTTTCCAGGCCCTCCTATTCTCTATTGCAGCCCATTGCATCCCTGTCTTGCTCCTTGGATGGGAACAGCTTTATCCTTGGGGATTGCTGTGGCTTGTGCAGCAGTAACCACCTATATGGTGCCTGGGGAGGGCACGTAACTGCCAGGGTTGCTGTATGGATTTTGGGCCACTCCTGTCTGCACTGAAGAAAATTGAAGATATCAAATAAAACAGAATGCTGTTTTATTAAAAAAAAAAAAAAAAAAAAAAAAGAAGAAATATTTGTTTACCCTTTTCTCTTCTCCCCCTGCAGTACCTGGGGGTCTTGTTCACTTCACACATGCTTGGCACTGCAGCTACCCCTTGCCTTACTCAGTCTCTAGTGATATGATGAACTGGAGATTAATCTGTTTTAAGGGGAAGCATCTGGCTTTGAGCTAATAAAATATCAATTTGTAACGGGGAGGAAAAGGCTCAGCAAGAGGTCTGCATGCTTAGGGCTTTGAGACCCAATTTGACTCGGGAGTTTAATGCCACTTGTGAATTTTAGGCTGTGCTCTAAGCACTTCAAAACCTTTCTCCATGCAGTGGTCTCAACTTTCTCCAGAAGTCCTGTGTTTTCAGACTGGTGGCCTTTACTGTCATTGGGGGTATCTCCCAGCTCTGAATCCTGCAGGACTACCCCCTCCCAGGCACCCCCCACCTTTCCCTTTTCCTAATGGCTCTGCAGCCAGATGTGGTGGCCCCTTGCTGGGATGTCAAACTGGCAACACCCGTGACCCAGGCAGACAGACACTCAATAGCCAACTTCTGGAAAACCTCCCCCCGCACTGGCCGGCTCTGACACAAACCAGCTGAAGACATTGCAATGCCAGAAAGTGTTACAGCTGGGCTGCCTGACAGATTGGCAGCACACACGCTGATTTGGGGACTGTATTTGGGGGCCTGCGAAGTACTCACTGTCCAGGCACTGAGCCACTAATCACAGTTTACATTAGGCAATCAGATACTTTTCAACTACTGAATGATCTGCTCTTCCCCCCCCTCTTTTTTCACCTTATGGGACCCTGTGTGTATATACAGTACCTCGGTGCTTCACATCTGCATCATGTTTTGAGCCGTATCTAATGCACAGCTACCAACATCAGCTCAGGCAGTGACAAGGAGCCCAAATCACTGCTGCTCTGATTCCTCCTCCCACTCCCTCAGCCTGACTTTTGCCTGTTTCTGTGCTGAATCACTTGATTAATTTAACCTGAGGGTTACCTAGTTATGGAAAAATCCTACAGGACTTCATATAAAAAGAAAGGTTTGATGTCACTCTATAGGAGTCTGTCAGCATATAGAATCCTATGAGTGGCTTTAAATACAACTCCAGAGATCAGTTCTTCAGTGAAAACAATAGATTTTGGAGTAATTTCTCTTGCATGCTGCTAGCTTAATAACTTCTACGTAGAAGTGTTTCATTAGAAATGAATCTATGTCAGCCCCATATGCCAATTCTGATTCCTGCTTTGGCCCAGCCGCGATGCTGTAGATATATGTTCATGTAAGATAAGTGTGCCATGGCTGGATGTCTAATGAATATGGCCTCATTTACAATAAGAAGGACTTAGACCTGGCTACGACCCAGAGTTCCTATTCCGAAGAAATGCTGACATTTCAGAAAACCTGAGTCTCTGTCAGAATGAATAGTTGAAATTTTAATATTTTCCAAGCCAAAAAAAAGGTGCTCTGAAAAATGTGCATGGTACTGTAACATTAAAGAACAGTTAGGTGCCAATTTAAGAAAAATATATAAACACAGAACACAAAAATTCATATTTTAATATAAACATTGAAGTGAAATTAACAGAAATATTTCGATGTTGGTGAAATGAGATATCATAACTTCTCACCAAGGTTTTTTTTTGCCACAGCTGATCAATTCCTAGGAATATGTTTTGATTTTGATGGAACTCTATAGTTCCCACTGATAACTATTTTGTAAAGAGAAAGAAAACAAATTGTACCATGTGAGAGTGCCCCAGACTTTTCCCACTGAAGAGAGAGTTATCACTGATATCTAAATGAACTCCCAACCCTCCTGTGTTTGCTTGGGGAGAGTCAATCCTGAGGTTCAAACACAGCAAGAGGGATGCTTTAAGGTTTTAACAAATGTAAAACTATTTTTTGGGCTTAATATTGCCCTCTACACTTTTCCTTCCCAGACATTGCAAACAAATATCACTTTGCCAATTATGGCTCGATTTCCCTGTGTAAAAAGTGGAAACACTGCTGCTTACTCAGCTTAAGATCTCTGCTTAGGTAAAACACTGGTAAGCACCAATTAACCTTATTATCCAATTCCTGTGTGTAAACACACCATTGATATGAGGAAATGGGCACCTATACTGTAGTGCAGATACACAAAAAATACCAAAAAAATGGGTTTATTTTTGGCTCAGGTTGTAGTTTTGTGGTTCCAGGGCAGAGCTGAAGACTGTGAATTTGGGATGTGACAACCAGCAAAGAACCCTGATGACAAAATGTGAGAGGAAAAGGATGTTGATTAGGTAAATACAGTGCATAACTCTGGCAAGGCAGTGCGTGCATGCACACACACTTAGAGTCTGAGTGAGAGTGGAGTGGACTTGAGAGATGTATTACGCATTCAGGCAACTTTGATGTGCCGCTAATAAAATTAAGTGTTGAAACATAAATGTTTTAATTTTAGTGCGAATGCTCCAAGCAATACCCCCTCCTGCACCCTTCTTTCCCACCCCCAGCCTAGACTAATCCATTTAGAGGCAAATTTACATTTTATTTCTCCAAACCCTATTAGCATTAATATAAAGGTCAGCACTGAAAAGGCAGCTTCAGAAGCTAATGTGCCAGTGTGTTGTGCTCTGTGACCAGATGAGGGCACGTGGGTCTCTCACCCACTGAGTCTGACAAGAATTTGTAATTTAAGAGGGTGGTCCTCCTCTCCAAACATCCCCATAGCTCATGGAGATGATCAGGTCACCCTCTGGAAACCAAATGGGACTTCTTTTCTTGATATCAGAAGGGGCAGAGGGGAAGAAATCACTCTGCGAAAAGCCTTTGATGCCACAGAAAAAGCTATATATTACATACATTGACAAAATTTAAAGGCTTTTGGGAAAAACACATTCATTTTAGAAATGGCTCAGCTTTAACAGCGATGTGCTTTGAGTGTCCCTTATTGTGGATTTCATTAATGGGTTATATGGAGTGCAAACAGGGCAGTGCTGGCTGGAAGATTCAGCACCTCTCAGCCCATCATTGGCTTCTGAAGGAGTCCAAAACCTCCATCAGGAGTATCCCTACTGCTGAGTGGCGATGGCAGAGACTTGAAGAGAAAATTATTCTGGTTTCAGAAGTGCAAAATATCTGTACAAGAACTCTATGAGCTTGATGTGGTTTGTGGTTTGGTTCCAACTGAGAACCCTGCCCTGGGAAAAAGCTTAATAACCCAGAGTAATCCCATTGAATGTTCTGGGCCTTCTTATGTGTATAAAATTACTTACGTGCTAATTTTTCAGAGGATCTGAGCCAAGGATCTTGACCATGCATGCTGGACATCTAATTGACTTATGGCTTTGTGTCTAAATCATGTGAATTTCATCTCAAGTTTCAAACAGATGTTTGGTCTGAAATCCTCAGTCTTAAAAAGGAATGAAGTCAGCTTCATCTTCTGGATCAAGATCCTGTGAAATTCCTATTTTTGTATAATCACAAAGCATACGCCAGGGTAAAACTGAGTGCTCCAAATTAACATCATTCCTCCAGGCACAGTGCATCATGCATTATATTGATTTTTCCTCCCTTAGACGCCAGGGTAAAGCTGAGTGCTCCGAATTAACATCATTCCTCCAGGCACAGTGCATCATGCATTATATTGATTTTTCCTCCCTTATACATCATGGGGTCTTCCTCCTTCTCCTGCTACTACTGTTACTACTAATCCAACATTAAAAGTTGAAGACTTCTTTTAAAAAAACCCAACCCTTAAAAATAATAAATCTAAAGCCCCAAATAAGCTCTCAAGCCACTCTAGGCTGAGCTGTCTAATTCAAGAATAAACTGATAGAGCAGGTGGAGATGCCAAATGTCATTAAGTTTGCCAAAGCCCAGTGCTGAGGAACACAAAGGTGAGAAGTATATTCCACAACAAATGACCCCTGACCGGGATCTCTCTGCTACCAGTCCCCCTCACTTTTAAATTAAACCAGTAAGCCTACTTGAGTGTCTAGCTTGTTTCATTTGATTCCACTCCAGGGGAAATGCAGCCTCTCAATTAAAGCTTTTAAAGTTTCACATGTGAAACCAAGGCATGGAGGCTGTTGGAGCTCATGTGGAGAACTGAGTCAGGAGATTCAAAGTGCAATTGCTGCCTTTGCTACATGATTTGGTCAAATTGTTTCACCTCATGCCTTAGTTTCTCTCTTATAAATGTGCATGCCCAAACTGCACTTTTGTAATCTCCGGGTGGAAATGTGTGTAGCATGTCTTTTGTTTCTACATTCTGCCAGTGTTTCAGTGTTTTCTTGCATTCTCAGTGTTGTATTAGTGATCTTCATTTAACTCTCTTTTCAAACACAAACACAGAAATGAAAGAATCAATAGAAAAGCCCAGATGTGTCTTCATAGGTGAGGGCTGAAGGAATGCCATAGTTTTCATACCATCACATAGGCAGACATTTGGAAGATTAGGGGCTGCTGAATGCATTGCTGGGGATCAGCACAAAGTTATTTGCAGTTGTTTCTGTAATCGTGTTGCTCAGGGAGAAAATTCACAGTATGTCTTGCTGCCTGCCTGCCTCCCAGCCATGCACCCTGCCACCTGTGTGCCGTGCTGGGGGGGTGTTAATGCCCTGTGCCATGCTAGAAGCCATATAAATTAATTGACTGGCTAAACACCTGCTCTGTGTTTGTTTCTTCCTTCCTTCTTTTTTTCTTACTGTTTTCTGTTTAACTGGGTGAGTTCTTTCTTTCTCTTTCTTTCTTTCTTTCTTTCTTTCTGATAGGGCCATATATAGTTTTCATACTTAGCACATATAAAGCTGGGCATTAGTGGTCTCACTTAAGATGAATTTAACTCAGGTAGGAGTGCTTAGTTTGATTAGGGAGACAGGACTTCCAATGCTGTGCCAACATGATCATAACTTCTGTGAGTTTTAAATTGTTGAAGAATTTGGACAGGAAATCTCAAGAAATACAGATTTTCTTTGGAGATGCCATTTACTTGCTGTTTTCCTTTGGGCAGGCCACAGAAAAGTCTTATGGATATTTTTGTTCCTTTTTTTTTTTTGTGTCTAAAGTTAATTTAGCCCAAGTACTCAGTAGCAAGGTACCTGACTCTTGGTTTTATTGACCACATCTGGACAGTATGGGCTCAGTCTTCTAATCTTGTAGTCCTGTTAAGCTCTATAGAAGTCAATGGAACCACAATAAACATGGAAACTCTGGGCTGTGAATGTGTCTCCTAATACTCACTACAGCTCTCAAAGTCTGGCCCAGCTTCACTAAGTGCAAAACTAGGAACGAGCACTTTTTTAGGCACCAGTTTATTAGCTGATTGTTAAAAACCTGACTGGGAAACTGGATAGAGGAATCTGTAGGTTCTCAAAGTCAGAACATTCAGAGATGTCCTAAGGACTTCTTTCTGGAAGAGGTTTGAGTTGCTCTTCTCTGTAATTGAAGCACCTAGAAGTGACTTTATATTTAATTTAAATCAGATGGGGTGGGGGAAGGAGTAGCCCTCAGCGGTTATTTCTAGACAAGGTGATTTTTGATTCACTAAATCCAAACATGTATATTGTAGTTTAATAGTGACCTACCCTTTGTAAGCATGTGAACAGGAGACTGTGGGTCCTTACGATGACATCTGAGCAGGGATAATGTGGCAATAGAGAAATAAAGAAAACCAGACACCCAGCAGTGAGGAAGACATCAAATTAAAACTCTTTAAAGAAATCTCCCACTTCCTATTTGCTAAATCACTCATTTTGTAAATGTCTTTGCTGTTGGTGTTACCACATTGAATGTGATCAATAGTTTTATTCTCTAGTGTTCCCCCAACTGACTGGTTGAAGAAGATGCCGGTCAGGAGAAAAAAGGGGGTGGGATGTGGAGTGAGGAGGATGGGAGGAGGAAACTGTACTTGATCCTTATGGAAGTCAGTTAAAATTAATTGGAAAAAGCTTTTAAAGACCTAAGATGAAGACCAAATGTATCTCAGACCTGCGGCCTCATCCCCGACACTGAATGCGAAGGTCATTGCAAAGCTGTAGATTTATGCGGAAGGCTTGGGTGATGGAAAATGAGACAAAAGCATTTGGATTTTATTATTCCATTTACTCTGACCCTGGGCCATAAAGGGTTTGGAGAGCCTGTTTTATGTATTCAGCTGGTTGCCACACTGACAAGCATTTGGAGCCACTTAAATAAACCACCCCAACCCACAGCTGCAACAACACCATATCAAATACAGGTTAGAGTTGAAATGTAGAGCCAGCAGCACAGCGTCTCCAGCAGGTGCATGCAGAGTGTTTTTTAACCCCCTTGGTTTTGGAATAGTTCCCTTATTTATCTATCAGCTTTGATTTAAAGACCATTTAATCACAAGTATAGATTCCAGGTTAAAGTGTGCACGCATACACTGACACATGCAAGATGCTTTCTGCTGCTCCTCCTAATTCCTGATTCTTCAAGGGACTAACACAGAGTTTGAAAACCTCATGTTTTGGGCCCAAACTGAGTAATTTTGCCCTAAGTGCCCCTTTCCCAGTCTGTTCTATACACACACTGAATCTCTCAGATTCCTGGCAGGCATCACTGGTTTGGAGAAACAAGAGACAGGAAAGAGTAATGTATGGAGAGGGGGGAGAGGGAGTAAGGATTTTGCTTAGAAAGAGGGGAAAATAGAGCATGTGTTTGGACTGATGACAGCAAAACTAGGCATCCAGGCGTGCTGGGAAAAGGGAAAAGGCAGACAGTCAACCGCACATCCAGTCACTCAGAAATCAGTGGGAAACCTAATATCGAGTTTCTTAATGTGTCTTGCATGCTCTGTGTGTAACGTGTTGAGATTCTCCAGTGGGCTACAGGATGTGTTGTGCCTATATGAAGGTGTAGAGTTAAACTTAAGTAATCCACAGACATTCAGATTTTCTAAAGAATTCACTTTCACCCTGCCTGCCCCTCTTTTGTTCCAATTTTCCATTAATTTTGTGTGATTGCTCATAGTCTGGCTCTCAAGTGGCAATATCACCAGTGTGGATGCAAGTTCTTGTGAAAACTGCTACGTTTGCTCACACAAGCCAAGTTGCTCATTTATTAGATTTAAGGAAAGCAATTCACCTTTAAATAGGGATCACAACAATTCAGGGCAAAACATTTAGTAGCCAAGAGAGTTTAAAAAAATGGCAAAAGAGTATGTCAAATACATTTGAGTAACAAAGCAATTCCAATCTCCCCTCAATAACCCACTAGCTGGAGAAAGAGGCTAATTTATGTGCTGTGAATTTTGCACTCAGCCTCTTCCTAGAGGCTATTCTTTCAGGAGAGAGTTGAAACACACGATGGCTGAGATGAAATGTTGGAAAAGACTGCACTGCGCTAGTCTATGTTTTCTAATCCTGGATAGATAAGCAGAAGACAATGGTTTGTAAGACTTTTAATTCCTAAATTCACATTTTCTCTAGTTTATTTTTTTCCATATCATGTTTCCATAGGGATCAAACTGAATTCTCCTAACCAACACCTCTCGTCATGTAGTGTAAGGAATATTATGACAAAAGCTAGAGTAGCCAGGACATCTTTTAATTTATTCTTGCTTTGTATTATTCATATTTAATTTTGAGTGTCAGGCATTGCCTAATCTACATATTAATCTAGAATAAAATAGGAACTGATAATGTTTAACAAAATTCAAGGCCTCTTTTCAAATTAAGTGTCTCTCATGAGAGTGAAAGGACAATAATGCCAATTCTCGCTTTCATAAAGCAAGAGAATGCTGTCAGCCCCATCTTAACCTTGAAGATAATGTTGCATGACAGACAGCTCTCCTTTGTAGTAGATGCAAACCCAAACTAGAAATACCAACCTGTGTGCTCTCCAGCATCAGGATGGAATCAAAGCCTGAAGCTTCTCTTGGTTAAACCAATGGGGATCCTTAAGGACCTGAGAACTGTCCTTTTTCTAGAGCTTGTGGTGTGGCCATGAAAGGTGAGCATGTTCTTACATGGCTCTCGGATGCCTAAATCACAGCTGTCCACACCTGAGGTGAACACGCTTCAGTGAAAAGGGGGCACTGGGTCTCATCCTGAGGTAGACAGAGCAGATGAATTGTGCACTAGAAATGCCCTTTCTCTCAGCTCACTGTAGCAGAGTACAAGCATGATGAGATCAGATGTAGACATCTACCTTATAGACATGTAAAGTTACAGGAGACAAATCCCAGGCACAGTCACCTTTATCAGATCTTTGCCATGGCAAGGGCCAAGTGTCGCTTCTCCCTCCTGCTCTCTGCCTAGAGCAGGCAACAATTTTGTCTCTTGATTTCTGAAATGCTCTCATTTAATTAATGTCACCAGGCTCAGCTTAGAAATATGTGAGTGAAATATAATTGTGAGAGTTGAAGGAGATGAACTGAAGGTCTATCATGGCCTTAGACTCAAAGTAACTGAACCTGAGCCAAATGTTGTGCGGAGCTGTTATCCGTAACATAATCTGAATGAACTCTTGATACAAACCATTCAGGGGAGCCCAAACCCCAGGGCTCAGCTTTTTATTCAGTAATTATTGATGCAGCCTCAATATTCAGTATTGGAGCAAACTAATTTGCAGCCCTAATCATCCTACATCTGGAAATGAATTAAAAACAATTCCTATTTACTTATACATGATAATTAATCTTACTGGATTAGGAGGACCTGATACCTTAAGTGCTTTGCTGAGGAGATTTCTCTGTGGTTTATGGACCTTTAACATTAGAACTGAGTGGAGTTTTTTCCCATGTTTAAATATTCCAAATGTTGATTGCAAAATGATGTGACAAACAAAAATTTGTAGTCTTGAGCAAAAGCCACTCCAAACTGAATCACTGTTGGATCTGAGGCTTTCTCACTGAAATATTGAAAACTTTCTATTTAAAGCAAATAGCTGCTGCATAAAAATGTGCAAATCCAGCCTTCAATCAGATAATGTTGTCTATATTTCTATGATGTTAGTAATAGTTGGGACACCTTGTTGAAGCTAATAACCTACAGAGTCAGACTTGTGATACTAGAGAAAGACAACTGGAGATGTGCCTTTTTCTTTGGTTGCTAAAACTTGAAATCTTCCATAAGACACTTACATGGTCCAAAGTAAAGAATGAAATGATAACTGAAGCTGGATGGTTTCCAGTATTCAGAATTGGTTCCTTTCTGTCTAGCCTAATCCTCTTTAGGCTACACTGATAGGGAAAGTGCTGGTACATAACAAAACTGGCAATCCCTTATGTGTGCCTTCAGCCAAATATTGCAGTTTCACTGTGTTATCCATAATGGTCACAGAATCAGGTGAGAAAGATGGGAGGAATGAGCTGAGTCCAGCAATTCTCATATCTTTGTGTGGAAAACTGGGGTCATTTGGCTCATAGTCACTGCTGCTTGTCCAGAGTCACATGAGTCAGAAAGCAAGCCAGCATAAGAACATAGTATGAGCCTGTTTAATTCAAAAGAAAAAAAAAATAATAACCACGTGTAGTGATTCTTGCTGATCAGTAACTTTCACTGAAATTGGGACAGTTGCATTTTAATTGACTTTTTCCCTTACAGCATTGCATTGGGAAATCAGTTCTGATATACTTGTAGCAAGGTGGAAAACAGTTGAACTCTTGTCAGATTTCTGTAGAGATCAGATGGTATTTATTTGCTGTGGTGCTCTCTTGGGCTAGATTCAAACTCAGATTCTGCAGATTACAAGGAAAATCTTTGGAGTCTCAGATGGATTTTATGCTGACTAAATTTAGAAATATTAGCAATTAAACCTGAAGCTGGGTTCCTTTTTCTTGGCATTCCTACGAAATGTTGCATTAAGGAGAGAACAGGGTGAAAATAAGAGCCAGTGGACTAAGGAGGAGGATAAAAGATTCATGAATATTTCTGCTAATAAAAAGTGCTGAGCTTGGCCTATTTGATTCATGGGGTCACATTATGCATTATTTTTGAGTATTCAGATGACCTCCAGGAATTTGTAAAGCTTTCATAAAAGTAGAGAGTTTCTTGATATTTTAGCCTGAAGTATGCTTTTAAAGAGCACCAATCACAGTCAGACACAACTTAATTTCAATTTTAGAGGAAATATTGTTGCTTCCACTATTAAAATCATAGGCCATATTAACAGAGTAGATAGGATTTTCTTGTTCTTTTCCAGGAGAAAGTGCAAGCACCTCATTTGTTTTAAGGTTGTTGATTTATTATCATCAATCATTAAGGAATTGGTTGTAGGCATCTAAGGAGGAGGCAGAAATTGTCCTTAGGAACTGGATAGGCAGTCACATCACTGGCTCAATCAATAGCCACAGACAAAATGGTTTGGAATGCCTCATCACCTGCATATTATTTCTGCCAAGTTTTCATGAACATTTCTGAATAACAAAAAGTGTTAGTAGAAATTCAGAAGCTGTTTTCAAGCTGTTTTTCAGTGAAAATAAGAAAAGGAAAAAATAGTCACATAGATTACTGGGGAAAAAAAGGCAAGGAGAGGGAAATCCCAGCTTGGTTGCCTGTCATGTAACTTTGTGAAATACTTTTGCTGCTTTTAGGTCCTCCAGCCAAATGCTCTGAACAAAACCCAGCCCTGTTGAGCAAACTGCTTCCTAGCTGCAAGCATGGCGACCATTCCTGCAAACAAAGAGAGAGGAAAATATGTAAATTTAAACAAATTCACAGTTCTTTTTCCTCAAAAAAAAAGCTTTCATGTTATTTGAAATAGCCAGACTGCTAGAGTAATGTTCTTACATATAAATGGAAATCCTTTTTGATATTTACACTACTGATTTCTGCACTTTCTTTAATCTCTGCTTTCAAATTAATAGACAATAACATCAGATTCCTTCCTTGGCTCACTCAGCACTTGTGCATATTTACCCAAGTGTCTAGAGTGGAGATTGTACACATATCTCTAATCCACCTGCCTATGTTAGTTAAAAGCCCAGATAAAATCAGCAGCACTTAAATCTTAACCTTTTAAGTCTGAAATGTTTTTAAAGTCTGGGCTCATGGCAACTCCACTGAAGAGGGGGGGAGAGGTGGAAGTTGAATGTAAAACATTTCACAGCTAAAACTATTGTTTCTTTCCAGTGAAAACTAAGCTGAGGAGTCCCACAAGAGTGTTACTTTGAGAACATTAGTAATGCTGACCAGCTCATAAAGTTTGCAGCAGTGTTGAGTGCTCCTTGCCTCCTAGAGTCAACTTCATTTTCCATCTCGTCAATATACAGCTCCTGAAAACCTCTGCAAGCAAAAGAGAATCTCAAGGATTGTGAACTGTGATATCTGGCGCTCTCCTTCCCCATCTTTGCCTTTTGTTTCAGTGTTTGGGTCTGGACTCTTTAGAGGCCACTGAGTGATTTAACACCTGGATGGCCCCGGGACAGCAAAGATACTCTAACAGAATGTTATACTCCCTTCTTCCTTAAATAGTGTCAAATCTCTTGTTGGCTTCCCTCAGGAGCTGGGCCTGAGTGAACAGATGCACCTATTCCTTAGGGAATGAATAGTTTGTTTATGTAGAAGAGATGAATGGGGCAGTAAGGGCGTCTAGGTCAGTTATTTAGCATGAAAAAAGCCATCAGGATCACCCTGCAGTATTGCCCAAGGAAGTTTGGAGCAGCTGAGTACAAAGGTGTACACACATCCTCCTTCCCCAGCGCTCCTCAGGGAGCACTTTAATTAGGAAGGAGGCAAATTACTTGAGATGTGTGTGGAGGTATGGAGACAGGCTGTCCCAGCCCTGTCTCCCAGGGGGACAGAGCAGGGGATGGCACTGCAGGCTGTGGGTGTTCACTGGGCATCTCTTCAATCCGTTCCACTTCTCCCTGTGTCACACATCTCTTACATCTGGGCCCAAGCATTAAGGACTTTTTTTTTTGTTTACCCCCAAGCTAACACTGGGGGAAAGGGCTAGCTGGGAACATGGATGGGGAAAGTATGTGTGCATCTTTCTTTAGGCCCGTCTCTTTTTCTCTCAATCTACCCTCAACAAGGGTGCCTATAGAATATAGCATAATGCTGCATTGTTGGGTTAGGGATTTAATTTCACTCCATCACAAGCTACCATCGGAGCCCCTGTCATTGCAATTTGTCACACTTTTTTGTGTGCTATATCTCACTGAAGTCACATCTCCTCCTCAGCCCGTTGCATAATCTCCTAGTCTGGAACAAAGCTCTCCAGCATAATGAAAGAGGTGAAATCAGGAAAGGGAAAGTCAATGGTTACCGTTATCACTATAGAACTCGCTCCCAGTGGCTCTGCAGGTTCAGTCACACCACGCAAAACAGAGTAAGAAGGACATGCTCTGTGTGTGTGTCTTTTTTTTAAAGCTAGTTTATTGAACCTACAGGCAGCACCATTGGCTGCTGAGAGATGTAATCCTATTCCCTCCCGCAGACCACCAGCCATAAAGAGGCTGCGGGATGTCCCACTGGCCCACCAGGGAGTTGAGAGCCTCCAAAATAGATATCACAGGGAAAGAAGTGAAGAAATCAGTTTGCTTTAAAGGAGGGGATTGACTCACGTCTCAGGCTAAACCCACAATAACGTTGTACTTAGGGAAAAGACCCTAAACAGTCAGAAAGAAGATAGAATGGCATGCTTGAAAGGAAAAATGAACATCTGCCAGAATAAGCAGGATTTTGTTTTCTATGGGAGGGTGGTCAAGGACTCTGTTATGTGTTGAAGGCTGGATTTCAAAATGTAAGCTGACTGCTTTAAGCTTTTGGGGAATGACACGGTAGTTCATACCACTGCCCATGTGCTTAGGGCAGCATACCTTGCTACATTGCTTCAACAAGGACTTCAGTGTCTTCCTGCATTACTCCTGGACAACCATAATGAAGTCTTCATGTTCTCACTCCATTAAAAACTTAGAAACTTGAATCAATTTAAGATTCACTTACTGTGACATCACCATAAATGACACATTGATCCTGGCAAGGCAACTTGTATACTAGACAAAGGGGCTTCATGAAGTCCTCTATGGATGTTGCTGTTGCCATTGATATCCTGTGGAAGGGAAGGGCACAGCCAGAGACAGATTACTAATTCACAGGACAATATTATTTTTGTTCTTCATCCCTGTTGTTGCCACTGTGCCTGCTCAGAACTTGTATAAAGTCTGATCACTCTGGGCTCAGAAATTTGAATTATCTAGAGAAATGCTTTACCAGGCTGGAGTTCACAGGCAAAATGCACTGATTTGCAATTGCAGCTTACTAGATCTGGCAACAGAGTTATTTTGAAAATGTGTTTCGAGGGCTTTTAAGAAATGTAAATAATGTCCTTTATGAGGAATTTAAATTTCTCCAAGAGGGAAAAAAGTAAAGAAAAACCCCAAGTGTGAAATCCTTGTGCCCTTGGTTGAGATCTTTTATTCTGATTTCTGCTAAGTTTATTTTTTTCAATAGAAAAATTGCATTTTGGCTAAAACTTTGTCCCCAGTTTTTGTCAGTTCTGAACACTGTCCTTTCACATTAAATAGAGAGAAAGTATAAAGTATTCACAAGACATGTATCAATTTGACATCAGTGTAACGTTTCTTAAGTGGCTCATTCAGGAGTGAAGCCCATGACTAACAGGCAAATGGCAGCGAGATACAAGGAGAGATGGTTTTACAAAGGAGAGTAATAAGAAAGGAAAATGTTACACTGTTTGCACCGTGTGTTTTATAAGGAAGATCAGGGTAACAATGAGTCACTATGGAAAGGATTTATTGGGCTATGGAGCTAAAAGTCTGTAAAGATTAAAATTCTGATGGGGTTTGGATGAGGAATTGTTTCTGAGTTTAGTTTTATCCCGAGCACTGTCCAAGTTATTAATCCCCTTGTGTTCCCTAAGCTGGGTAACTCGTTGTCGATATGCTCCCTGGGCCAATTTCAGGCATGCCGGCCCACAGGCTGGTGTAATATTTCTCCAGGCAAATCTCTGGGTGGTCTTGTCTTGTCTTGTGAAGAGTGAGAAGCAGATAGCAGGAGACTTTCGAGATTGCTGTTGCAGGCATCAGTCTTTGAGTGGAAAATAATCCACCTGGAAGGACACTGCCTTTGCAAGGAGGGGTGGCCAGTCCTCTGATTGGGAGATAAGTTACACGCTGAAATGTTTGCGGTGAAGGTGTAATTTGTCAGGGGGAGGCAAGGCTGGTGATCCAGGCTCTCTGGTGTCTGTTAGCATCTGCCACTCGCATCCACTTGCAGCTTCTCGGGAACTGCTGAGCACTGGAAAGCAGCACACTTCACTGCCTTGAAAGCAGGTGACTGGCATCAGCCTGCAGTTAACCCTCGTGACAAACCCCAGAGACGTGATGACTAGCTGCAGAAAGTGTCTAGTGTCCAGCTTTCCTCGGTGATGGCCGTATGATCTCTTGCAGTGTAGGACACAAAGGGAGCCAAATTGGGACAATCCCAAGTGAAAATAAATAGGCAGGGGAAGGATGGTGTGATAGTCCCATCTCCAGTGCTGCTATCAACCACTTCTCCTCACATTGTGGATGCTGAGATCCTCTTGGGGAGGAAGATATTAGTTGAAAGAGCAGCAAATACTTTAGTTTGTTCCTACAGACAGCATCTACCTCCCATAAAGGCAGCAGAGAGGGTGAGGTGCCCATGGGCAGCAGGGAGAAGTGTTGACCCAGCGTTTTGCATGTGCTGTGAAGAAACTAGTGAAGCCCCTTCATGTTAATCCCACGGTGTCTCTGAACTCCTGAGGAGGCTGATCTCAGGTCTTGCCCCTAAAGACAAATGCTCCAGGTCAGATTCATTGTAGCTGGAAGTTTTTGCAAGCATGTTCCCCCCTGGTGCTTTGTAAACCAGGAGAGAATATCGAGTTTCATGGAGAAGAGCATGATGTTATCACTAGGCATTAGATTTAACATAGAGGAATTTGGTGAAATTGTCACTCCTCTGCATAGTTGCTGTTTTGCTTTTGTTATAGCAGGTTACATAGGAGATAGATGGAATTAAAATCCTTTTTATTTTTGTTGCTGTTGTTGTTGTTGTGGCTGAAATGCCTTTCATTTTCCAAGAAAAGGGCTCAAGATGTTCATAGCTCAAGCTTGATTTGGATAAAGCAGCCCCCCTCAGAAGTTATCCAAATTACCTCTGCTTCTGTTAGGACAGTGAATCATGAGATTTATATAACTTCTATTTCTTATCCCAGCTGGAACTACCACTAGAACATTTTTTGTGTGCTGGTCCAGTGTTCTCAGCTCTTATCCCATCTGGAGCGAGTGAGTAAAATGTACCTGTGTGGGAAATACTTATACTGAACATTTCAGGAGACTGAACCACAACACCAGAGATTGAGACCTAAGGGTTCATGTGGTCAGGCCTAGGCTTGAAGAGCAATCTCCTATTTGCTCCAATGAAGGACTACCAGGATACAGGCATAGAGGAGACATATTTAAGTTTTGCATGAGAATGAACTTATGCCTGCCTGAATATCTTTATTACCTATCCTTGTTTTTGGTGCAGCTTGCACAAAAATAAATGCATGGATCTTCAGCAAAAAAGCTGCTTTTAAAATTCTTGTTATGCATGTGCTTTAACCTCAATTTACTGCTCTAAATTAGGCAGTCTGACAAACAGTGTCATTAGCTATAGCTCTTCAACAACCACTTGTAAATTGGAATATCATATGTTATTGTACCATGACCACCTCCAATAATCCCAGTCTCTGTTAAAATCCTTCCCTGGTGAGAATTCTCCAGTAGCTTGTTAGGGCCAAAACCCATCTTTTTGTACTGCCTAGTACTAATTAACCAGAAGCAATGGAAGAAAATCTGGGCCTTTGCTACAGAATGATCTGCAAAACCATTTGAAAAATCATGTCAAACAGAAAAGTTGAGGCCTGATTCATAAACATTTAGTAATGGATGTTTCATAGCTTTGAAAACAACACACTGCCTCTGTGTAAAAACATCCGTCTGCCTTGGCCTGGATGGGCAAGTAAAAACGGTTTGAGCTAGTGAAAATGGTTTGAGCCGAGATTTGTTTAAGGGATATACTTCAGAAAATGAAGTGAGGCAGAAAACTTTACTGTCAATCAGTAGATCTTCACAATGCTATAATCTATTCCTGTTTCTAGATGTTTTATGTAATGATAATGATAAGAATTTGTTTGAGGTTTTGGTCAGGAGCTCATTTGGGTCCTAATGGCACTAAATTCCTATCATAGGATTTTAGGACATGGATTCCTGCTCTGCATAAAGCAGCTGATAGGACCTAGGCAAATCACTTCTGATCAGGTTTTCAGCAGTTCTTCAGCAAGGTTCTTGTAAGTGCTTAAGCAGGTTAAGTGCCCAAATCCTATTAATTTCATTTTGAAAAGCTGGCCTTTAGTCTTTCCAGCACATATTTTCATAGGTATTTATGATCCCAACTACCTCTGAGGATTTGCCCCTCTGTGCCCTCAGCAAAAGATGGATAATAGCACTACCCTACCTACCAGGGATGTTGGGAGGATATGTACATTAAAGCTGACACAGAAGTAATTTAGGCTGGTTGATCTCACAGGTGTGTTTACATGGCCTGATTCTCTTCCCATGAACTCTATTGAAATAAATGGAAACACAGTGATAATAAAACTGGTGCAACCAGAGTATGAATCTTATGATGTGACATGCTGATCAGAGGTGGAATGGGTGCAGGACCCAAGTGCCCTCTTATTCACAGAGGGTTTGTTTCCATAGGACAAGTGTTGAGGTACATGAGGATGGAACCCCTACTTCCTTCTCTCTTGCCATGACTGTGGGGACAAACGAAGGCTGAATTTTGCAGAAACACTTCTACTTCTAAAGCCACTGCCTAAAACAGTTGAAATATCAGAATTAATCTGGTATTCCTCTTACCTACCCCTCTACTTTTGAGACAAAATCAGCATACTTTGGTTCTGAAAGATGGGAATTTACACTCCAGGAAATAGCTGAACATTAATGACATTCAGCCTGTATGGAAGCATATATTTTATAGGAAACCACATTGGTTATGCTTGAGAAATTTTTCTAGGACAGCCATTGCCCTGAGACTTATGCATCTGCATAAAGTCTGCTACATTAGAAACTGAACAGAATGGTCTGTCTCTCCCACGGTCTTAAGTTAACACTTTTCCTTTTGTCTGGGGCACCCTTTTCTAAACTTGAAATCCAATTGGCCAACAATTAAAGCCAATTAGCACGTGAGGAAAATAAACCACAGACCCCACTTCTATGTATTTCATGGGCTGTTAGAAAGCCTAGTTAGCTCAAGGCATTAGCATAGTTCAGGATCGGTCGAGGCACACAGCAGAGACTAGTTGGCTTAAAGTATTAGACGACTGCGATAGCGTCCTGGCTGAGCGGCAGTGTTATTCTGGGCTCACAGCTGCCAAACATTCTTGACAGGAGATGAGGCAGATGTCCAAGGACAATCAAAGAGAGAAGAAAGTTTAAGCCAACGTTTGCCTATCTCATATTCTCTACTTGATCCTCTCCTCAAAGACAAGGCACAGCTGTTGCACTTCAAGGTCTATCTGGCTGAACCCAGCAACTCCTCCCTTTCTCTCTCCTGGCCTGCCTGAGCTTTCTGTGTGTTGGACTTTGGCAACCTACCAGACCTCATTAACTCCTAACAGGACAATTCATGACATTAAATGGGTCTTATTTAATCTTTTTGTATGTGTGTGAGTATCCGAGAACAATTCTGCTGCATACTAATTGCATGAAAATGTCGCGGATTATAGTTATGTGAACATTGCCCACCAGTCTACACAGGATCACCCTGGGCCACAAGAACAAGCACTGTAACATTAACAAGGTGATTTGTTATAGCTGCGATGGCAAAGGTGATACAAAAACAGCAGACAAAGGTGTTTCGCAGACAAAGGCATCAAGAGGCTCGGTCATTTTGCTCTCACTGATGAATAAAAATACAAGAACTGTTGTGATAATGAACACAGTGAATGATGGCAGGTGTATTAGTAAAAAGAAAAGTGTCATATCTATAGCTTCCAACCCATCACAACAATTTATCTCACTCAAAGCCTGCTCTCTGCAGCTCTCTTTCCTGGCTGTTATTTTGATTTGGGCAGGGAGTGAGTTGTTGGACAAATTTTTTGATACTCAGGTCAATTCCTGATGTACTCCCCCCCCC
>NW_008683274.1:0-2929 GCF_000695815.1 Acanthisitta chloris
GTCTAGATGCAAATACCTACACAGTAAACACCTATTTACCTGAGATGAAATCCACTCAGCATCTATGACTGGTAGTGAATAAGCCTAGAGTATAAAAATATGAAATCTAAGAATGCAAACACTCAACAGTATTCTTATTTGATGGAAGACATTGATTCCTGTCGAGATTTACTTATTTTTTAAGCAGTTTTCGGGTAATCTTAAACGATGAATGAAACAGGATTTTTGCACTGATAATAAAGGCATGAACTTTTAAGTGGCTGATTCTCCTTTAACCAAAAGCTTGTTTGTTTTTTTACTGCTGGATGTGGTGAGTTGAGTTGGCTGGATGCTGTGTGCCCACCAAACTGCTCCATCACTCTCCTCTGCACCTGGACAGAGGAGAGAAAATAAATTGAGAGAAACCTTGTAGGTTGAGATAAAACAGTTTACTAAAGAAAAATTAAAAGGTTCTTGACATGCAAGCAAAGGAAAAAAAAAACCACAAATATCTTATTCTCTGCTTCCCATAAGCAAGAAATATCCATCTTCTTCCAGGGAAACAGGGCTTCAGCACGAGTTGCTCTGGAATATTCACCCCCAGCCTTCCTCCTCCTTTTTCTTAGCTTTGATATTTGAACAGATGTCATAGGGTATGAAATATCCCTGTGGTCAGTTTGAGTCAGCTGTTCAAGTTGTGTCCCATCCCAAGATTTTTCCCACCCAGAGCCTACTAATAGGAAAGTGGGTTGTTGGGGAGACAGAGCAGATGCTGTGCCAGCACTGCTCACAGGAAAGTGGGTTGTTGGGGAGGTAGAGCAGATGCTGTGCCAGCACTGCTCATCATTATCCAAAACACTGGTGTGTTATCAATATCTTTCTAGCTATCAATGCAAAGCACAACACTATAAGGGATAATTAACTCTGTTTCAGCCAGACTCAGTACACTCGACAATGTGGGTGATTAAGGCTATTTTTGGCATTTGGTATCAGTGTGAGGCAAAGGAAAATAATGCACTTATATTCTCTGGACCTTTTCCCAGGGCCACATGAAGTGTATTTTTCTAACATAATCATCCTATCGTTACTCAACCTTGAGATTACTTTCTTGCAAAGATGTAGTGGGCTGACAGTACTGTCTAATTTCAATTTTTATTACCTTTCTGTAACTTTTAATGAGAATTTAAAGTCTTAAATGTCACATTTTAGGGTATATTTAGATAAGGCTAATGAACTGGTCTGGAGGTTTTTTTCTGATGGATATGAAAACTGTGAAGAGCAGCCAGTTTGCCACATTCCCAGAAGAATCACTATTGAAATTGGATCTCTAGTTGCTTCAAAAACAAAGAAGGTCCTTTGTGAGAAAATTATTATTATTGCACTCAGAGGGCAACAGAACAGTTGTGCTGGTGTACCAACTTTACATGTGAAAAATACTATAATAATGTTGTATGTGTCTATTCCAAAACTGGAGGCAGGACATCATCCTGGTTTGCCTCAGTTCTATAGGAGAAACAACCAAAGGGAAAAGCCCTGTAGAGTTAAAAAGAAGGAGTCTCTGTCTCTCAAATTGATGCACAGGGGAACTGTGACAGTCTGGAGGAAGTACTTAAAGAAGCAGAGATCACAGGTAGTTGAATGACTGCTTAACAATAAGCCATGTTAACTGTGTTTCAAACCTGCCTTGTTCCACAACTGTATCTGCTGCAGTTTATTATTCAAGGAAGACTATGCCAATGGCTGGGTCTGTTGTCATGCATGTCTGTTTCTGTACAAATCTGCCTGCACATATGATTGTGTCTCATTTTACAGATATAGCAGAGATCACAGGTAGTTGAATGACTGCTTAACAATAAGCCATGTTAACTGTGTTTCAAACCTGCCTTGTTCCACAACTGTATCTGCTGCAGTTTATTATTCAAGGAAGACTATGCCAATGGCTGGGTCTGTTGTCATGCATGTCTGTTTCTGTACAAATCTGCCTGCACATATGATTGTGTCTCATTTTACAGATATCAGTCAGATGGGTAAAAATCTGCCTGCACGTATGATTGTGTCTCATTTTACAGATATCAGTCAGATGCCACTATTTAAGAAGTTTATGAATACATGATATTTAAGAAAGTGTTTCCTCAATCCAGTTTTGATAAGATTCCAGGTATAAAATAAAGCCATTTGTCTTCATTGTTTAAACAGATATGAAACCATTTTAACATAGACCTAAGCAAATATAAAAATAATTTATAGCTACCCAACCAACTGAGAAAGCTAAAGTGACAATGGCAAATTATACATTCACATGTACATCTTAAAACTAGGCCTTTTTGACTTAAAAATAACTTCTTTCAGCAGTGCTGGAAAGTGGTCCCTTTCCCTTGGGAATCTGAAAAGCTGCTCTGAAGGTACAGTAAGGTAAGGGCTTTCTTTCTTAGACTAAGTGACAGCCACTCTGGTTGCACAGCAGTAGTTTTCCTTACACTGAATAGGACACTTACACAGGATGAGAGGATTTGTCTCTTCTGGTGGTGCTTCATTAAGAAGTCCATTCTCCACTGTGATGCTTGTGGAGTCAGATTTAGTGGGCATGAAGTAGTACAGGTGATACATGTTGGTGAATTTCTATGGTACCTCTGGAGGTGAATTAAACACATGTGTGTGGTTCAATGCAAATATAAAATAATGAACAGATCATTGGGCAGAGTATTGCTGCTATAGGGAACATACAAAGATGTGTCACTAGCCAATACCTTATATACACTTGCACCTGCACCTGTCTTATGAGCAGTTGCATGAGGCACCTTGGCCCAACCTCGAGTCTCCCAGCCCAGCTCTGCTGTCCAAAGGTGACCCCTGAGCACATACATTCCAGGATGGCTACAAGACCATACTGCAACTATTTCTTATCACTAAAGGAAAACTCATTCCTTTACAGGGAATCCTGTCTCTGGCA
>NW_008683274.1:2943-11261 GCF_000695815.1 Acanthisitta chloris
TGCAGTTGGGCCTTCTTAACTTCCATTCTAGATTCCATGCTAGATTATTTCTCAGTCACAAATTACCACTGCTGAACAGTTACAATTTGAATTACCCCTTCATATAAGTAACAGAACACAGGACTTATAAATTATAATGAGGTACAGGGAACTGCTGTCCAGCTATAGCTATCATGTATAACTTCTTTAGGAAGAGACAAAATTAGTTGACATATGTTTCAGTGTTCAATGCTCTTTTGGAGTTCAATGTTATTTCATATACTATTTCAAGGGCAGTATTAGCTATGTAGATGCTGCTATCCCTCTCAATTTAATTCCATGTGCTTTTATTGAAGAGAAAATAGAACAGGGTTATTTATGTTGTAGAGGAGACGATAAGAACACTAAAAGTGAGTACAAACACCACCACCACCAGTCCCTTCAAATTATTACAGAGTTATAGTACCTTGCATCTATTTCTTATCAAATATGTATGTGATGCTATTCTAGAAATACATTCTAACCACATTGAAGTATTGGTTGCATTACAGGCATAGAAGTGGTATTTTACAGCTGCTACTTATATAGAAATCAGACTATATGATCTGAAGAAAACCCATTTAAGTTCATAAATCATACTTGTGATTCTGTATTACCCATGTGAAATACATTATTTTCCAAAAGCAAAGAAGATTTTTATTTCTAGATACAGAGGAGGACACGTATGAAGCCTCCCAGAGAATACTTCTGCAGCTTCTCTGCAGCCTGTACTGCAGAGAACATGACATGGCCAACAGCAGAGAGAGATCACAAATTACTTTTTTACAAGCATAATAAGCATCATTACATGAAGTACATGGTTGCAAACAGTGCGCCCAGGAGCAACTTTTTGAAATAAATGGAGTTGGAAGAGAAAATAACCAATGTAGATAAGACCAGGAAAAGACCATTAAATGAAATTTGTACATGTATTTTTTGCCTGGTTTTGGTTACAGCATTTAAATGTGGAAAGTTGACCTTGGCTAGAGGCCAGGTGCCCTTCAAAGCACTCTATCACTCCCTCCCTGCAACAGGACAGGGAGATGAAATACAAATAAAAGCTTATGAGTAAAGATAAGGGCAGGGAGATTACTTGCCAATTACCACCATAGGCAAAACTAACTCAAGTTAGGGAAATTAATTTAATTGATTACGAATTAATATCAGAGTTAGGTAATCAGAAATAAGAAGAAAACTAAAGCACCTTCTTCCTACCTCTCCCTTCACTTCTAACTCTTCTACCTTCTCTTCCCTAAAGGCACAGGGAAACAAGGTAGGGGATTTGTGGTCAGTTCACATTATGTCTCTGCTGCTTCTTGCTCCTCACACTCTTCCTCTGCTTCAGGATGGGGTTCCTCCTGTTAGATAAAGTACTTCATATACTTCTCCAATATGGATACTTCCCATGGGCTGCAGTTCTCCACAAAGTGTTCCAGCATGGGTCCTTTCCATAGGCCATAGTCCTTCAGCAACATCCTGCTGCATCATGGGTCCCCTGCAATGTCACAAGTACTGCAAAAAGACCTACTTCTGCAGCCACTTCTCTCCACAGGCTGTAGTTTCCAGGAGCCTGGTCCAGCATGGAGTTCTCCATAGGCTGCAGGTGGATATCTGCTCCACCATGGACCTTCATGGGCTGCAGGGGAACAGCCTACCTCACCATGGTCTTCACCACAGGCTGCAGGGGAATCTCTGCTCTGGCAGCTGGACCACATCCTTCCCCTCCCTCTTCACTGACCTTGGTGCCTTCAGGGCTGTTTTTCGTATATTGCCACTCCCTTACCCCAGCTCCTATTGCATAGTAGTTTTATTCAGGGCTGTTTTTTGCATAGTGTCACTCCCTTTCCCCAGCTCCTATTGCATAGTAGTTTTATCCTGTCTTAGACAGTTTATCACAGGAGCAATACCAACATCCATGACTGGTTCAGCTTTGTCCAGTGACAGGTCTGTCTTGGAGTCAGTTGAAACTGGTTCAATCAAACATGGGGGCAGTTTCTTGCCTCTTTACACAGAATCCACCACTTTAAGCCTCTACTTCTACCAAAACCTTGCCATACAAACCCAATACACTAAAACAATTGATGTTTTTCTGGACAGATTAGTTATTTTGAAATTTGAGTTCATATATTCATTCAATATTACTGAATTATTGAGAGAGCTGAAACTGTTTATCCTAGAGAAGAGAAAGCTCTACATTCTCATCCATTTTTCTCTTTTTCTCTCTACCTTTTCCTTTTTCTCTCTACCTTTTTCTTTTTCTCTCTTCTTTTCTCCTTCTACTTATATGAAGTTGTAAGCTGCACTGAGCAGTATCTCCTTAATTACTCTCTAAGTGCTGTGATCAGTGCCCAGCAATGGGCTTTGTTCTCTTAAGGTGCGTTGAGTTTGAATACCATGACCTTTACTGATTTGCCTTTTGCCAAGTGTCTTATTCCACACGGGTGACCCAAAGTTCATAAGTAAAGTAAGTTTTTGTTAAACCTGAGAATTGCATTATTTCTCCAGTACACCACCCAGGGTAACTCACAATTACCTTCCCCTTAACCTGACGAGCAAACTGGGGCATTACAAGTGTTAATAGCCACACCAAGCAAGTAGCACACCAAGGAGTATTATTTTCTTTGCTGTGTCCAGGGAAAAAGAAAGTTGTATATGCTTTTTATTGGTTGTTTTTGTTAAACCTGAGAATTGCATTATTTCTCCAGTACACCACCCAGGGTAACTCACAATTACCTTCCCCTTAACCTGACGAGCAAACTGGGGCATTACAAGTGTTAATAGCCACACCAAGCAAGTAGCACACCAAGGAGTATTATTTTCTTTGCTGTGTCCAGGGAAAAAGAAAGTTGTATATGCTTTTTATTGGTTAACTTGGTTAATGCTTTTATTTTGGTGGGTTTTTTTTTATTTTTGGTTAATTCTGGGTTGGTTGCTTGGTGTGGTTTTTTTTAAAGGATTAGTGCACCAGTACTTGCTTGGTGTGTTTTTTTTTTAAAGGATTAGTGCACCAGTATCTTTACAAGGTAGGAAAATCTAGGGGCAATCATGCAGTCTCCCACTGGTTTATATTTTATGCGAATTCAATACAGAATCATTTTATTTTGTGTATCAAGGTGACCTTGTCTGTCAAACTGCAGGACTATATGGAAAAGATGATATTGTGGAGCAGTGATTGGCTGAAACCATGAACCACAACTGGATGCATTAAGGGAATAGAAATCCTTACAATATAAACAATGTTCCTCACTGAGGCACTGTGCCATAAAGCATCCTCTCTCTTAAACAAAGCTTATCTCTACTGTTATTGCACTCACAACAAAAACTAGGGGTTTGCTTTGTAAACCAGAATTATAAAAGGAAAGGAACAGGTTTTCAGGCCATTCATGTTAAGCAGTCAGTGTCTTGTGTGTATATTGTTTAACTACACTTATGGTGTTGGCCTGGTCTCTCATGCACTGCTACTTCAATCGCATATAACTCCATGTAATATAAGGAATGGCATATCCATACATAAAGTAATTAAATTAAACTAAAAATATGTTCCAATACTTAGCTGGGTATTCTAAATTTCCTGTCTATGATGCATTTTAACATATGAAAAGACAAATTAGAAAGAGCAACAGTTCCATTCTATAGAACAATTTCTATAAATGTCTTACCAGAAAAGAATGCAATCTTGCCATTAAAATAACTGGTGTAACAAAGGTAATGCTGCACAACATAAAAGGAAGATGAGAAGCAAATCAGAGCATTGCTAAAATTTACATACTAGGAATTGCAAATGCCATACTAACGAGCCACATCATTGAAGCAAAATACTAATGCAAGATTGTAATGGAAAAATGCAGGGAAATAAACAAAACTGACAAAATTAAATTCAAGAAATGCACTCCAAAAATTATAAAGAAAGATATAAACTTGCATACAGATATCCAGGTCTGTAGAAGTTTCTCTGCTTGTCCCTAATCTGTCAAAACCTCATTCGTATTTTGCATTGATAGTAATTGTAGAAGAATCAAGAAAGTTAAGACATGAAAATGTGAAGAATTTTATTCTGCACATCTTTATTTCTGGTCCTTGACATATTGGCCTATCTTTCCTTTGCACAAACCAATTGTCTGACAGGACCTGAACAACACAATGTGACCAATGTTTGAAAGACCTTCCAAAGCCAGAGTTACCGTCATTCAAGCTAAAGGAATCACTCTCTGATATGATTAAACTTCTCAGTTTATAAAATCCTGAGTTCTGGGGAAAACTGTATAAATTCTATGTTATTTTGTACCTAGTGATCTCAGGAACAATTTTGAAGTCGTCTAAAAATGTTCCTTGCTGCCTGCACTGGAAAAAGAACATGGAATTCTAAAGTTCTGCAAATCTTCATCAGCTGGAGAGCAAAATCACTTCCTCAGGTTCAGTGTCCCAGTGAAATACTAAATTGCTGAATTACACTTAGGAAAAAGAAATTGTTTTAGCACTATGTTTCACAGAGGAAAGATGGGATTGTTATCAACACAATGGAGCTGCCTCCTTGTCAGAAACACAAGAGGAAACATACACTGTAATATAGAAAAGTTTTATTTGTAGGGAGTTGAAATCTGTACCCCAAGGATGACTTTCATCCACAATTCTTCATCTCCTTTCCTCTTAACAAATCACACCAGCCATGTAATCACCTGATTCACAAGACCATATTATTCATGCATGAAACCTACCAGAATATGTATTCTAAGAAGTGTCCTGACCAATGTTCAGTTAAAATATTTTCTCAGAGTTAGCTATAATGTAAGTTGGGTGAGGTAGCAGGTAGCACTTTTCAGCTTATGGGGTTGTATCACAGAATCACAGTATCATATAAAGATTCAGACCAGGGCTGAGTACATGGGACAAAGTAAGGAAAAAGGGTGAAGAGGAACACAATCCTGATGGTTCTTGTTAAAGAACAAATAGGACTGTTTATGGTTTCAATACTCTGCTTCTGTGCCAACAAATGCTTTATTATTTAAATTAAATATCAAGCATGTAAAATACAGAAATAGTCTTGAAAATCTGAACTGAAATTCAGGACTCATTCAGAGTCTACAGGTCTTCAGACCTTTGCTTGATAAACATTAAGAGTTCTTCCATATAGTGGCACATAAAATTGGGAGGAATTATTCCTTGCTGTTTAAATGCTTACGTTCTTTATTGGTTCTGGCTTTGTAGCAATGACATATTTCTTGTTCTTTTATCTTCTCACTGGGTTTGAATCACTACTGTACCTTCCTAATCTAAGGCTGTAGCTTTTAGTAATGCAGCAGTTCCATTACCAACAAGTATAATTGGAATTATGTCTCTATCTTCTTAATGGTGTTGTTTTTCTTCCCTGATACTCCTGCAAATCAATATTAATGTGAATATTTAAATCTCCAAAAATCTGCACTTTATTAGGTGAAGCTTGCAAAGCTGTTCTTTTATTCAGTTCCTTCTCCCAACTTAGCCAAGTTAAACCCATAGAAAAGTGTAGGATTTGTGATTTATTCACAAAGCTTTTAACTTTAATAGCCAAGTGCTGTATGCTAAATTGCAGGGTTTTTTGTGAAGCAGAGAACATATATGTTTCTGATGTACATAGGAAATAAATGCAACATTTGAGTGAATGGCAGATTCTTATACAGAGTAAGAGACGCAAAGAAATCTGGGAAATACATTTAACAAGTTTTTTTGCAGGGGGCTCTCCCCTCTGCCTTTGATGCCTCTGGTTTTTTTGTGGAGTTGTGGGGGGAGTGGGGAAGAAAAAAACCTAATCTTCAAAAAGTAAGAGTTTACTTTGTCATCTTTCTTTTCCCTTTTTCTATCTCCAGGAAATGCATTCATTCTTTAAACATACAGGTGAAAAAGTACTGAAATTTGTTTCAAACCCAAACAGTTTATTATTTGAAAGGAAACCTGTCCAGCAAGTTTCTCTGGACAAGCTATTTAACAAGAGAAACTCAATCACATTTATGACACTTTCCTCTAATGCCTGGTTTCTAGGTAACACCAAAGGAAGCTAATCCAGGCCATATGAAATCTCCTGCTTATTTTCTTTCTCCACACATTTGCAAGGACAGTACTTGATGGAAGATTCCTTAGCTTCCTCTCTTTCATGCATAATCTCCTGAATGATGGACACACACAGTGCAATATGAGACATCCAGGACATATCCATGGAGAACAAACTTTCCTGCTCAACTTTGACGTTAACTGCAGGAAGTATAATCAGGGTCTTGGTTTTCATTTAAATAACTACTTTTTAGGAGTATCAATTAGTACAAATGCTACTTTTCCTTTGATTTCAAAGAGCAAGTTATATTTCTGAACTGCTAGTGAAAGTATACAGCTTACATTTAGAGTATTTTCAATTCCTCCCTATCCTATTCACAGTCTGTTTTCTATTAGAGTCTGAAGTGCATCATTGCATTTAACTGCTGCTGTTTGTTACAGATAGTAGGGCCTAGAAAGAATAGTGGTATACAGGTTGCAGCTGATAAAGTATATAATTAGCTTACTTCCTGAGACTCAAATGTTAGTAAACTTGCTTTCTGTTTCTTGAAGGATGCAAAATATATTTCATCTTATTGCAGTGGTTCAATAGCAGTGCCTATCACTTTTTTTTTTTTAAAAATTTTATTTTATCAATATAACACAAAGTGACAAGTTTGGGGTTTTTTTAAGTCACAGGTCATGCAGAACATATCCAAAAATTGCAATGACAGCAAATAAAACTCTACTTCCTTAGAACACCATGGAGACTGTGCATTAATTTGTCCAGGAGAGATTAAAAAATAATGGACAATAATCCTTGGGTTTGTAAAGCCCTAAATATTTAACTATTCTGTAGGGGGCAGCAGAATCTAAACAAAATTAATATTAAAGCTGGGCAGTAGAGGGAACAGGAACACTGAATTGCCTGCTTTTCACTTTATGCTGGTAAGTAGCAATGTACCTGAATTGTGACAAAATTAGCAGCATTGCCTAATTATTATTCTTTAAATTAAAGAGCACAGGTTGTGTGCATTTCTTTTTATCTATTCTCTTATTTTATATACAGAACTACTGAAGCTGAGCAAAACCGGTGAGATAAAATTAACACACAAATTGTTTTTTCCTCCCTTTGGGGTGAAAAAAATGCAATTTACAAGGAAAATGCGATTATATATAAATATTTATGAAACAAAGAAAGTCAAATAACATCAGTGGGGTTTTGTATATGTGTGAGGTAGCAAAAAATAATACCAAGTTAGACTATTTGATTAATTATTAACATTTTCACTGCATCCCAATGGGGAACTTATTCTGGAAAAGGAACACTTTGCTATTTGTTATTGTCCATAATTAATTTTTAAGTGGCAAGCTGGAGCCCCAGAAAAAGAAATTTAGTTTTTAATTAACCAATAATACAGATCAGTTCTACATTTTCTGCCATGAAAATAGTGGAATTAAAGGTGCAATACGAGGACATGTCCTACTTTTCCCCACCCTGCAGAATAAGGTTTTGATGGAAAGAAATTAAGAAAGCAATGAGGATAAATTATCTGTTTTCTCATTCTGTGGGGGGAGTCCAATCTGGTCATAGGTTTAAATGATATGACTCTGAGTAAATGGTAACATTTTTCATTTAATGAGATATCTGGTTCAATTCTATTTAATTATGTGACCTGAAAACTGTAGACCACAATATCTTTCACTCTTAACAACATTGGGTCTTTGACAAAATATTTACTATGTAACTGAAGATAATTAGGTGTAAGCAGTACCCACAGTCCAAATCCTTCTGGTTTAGTCTTAAGGCACCGCTTCACAGAGGGTTTTTTTCAAACTAATGTGTTAGACTTTCATTTGAGTTTTCTGGGCTTATTGCTGCATTCTTTAAGTTGATAAAAAACTTCTGAAAACCCCAATGAGAAGTTGATTAAAAATTATAAAAGCTAATTATACAAATGACCATAATATATATATACAAATATAGTCATACAAATACAGATGTATAGTTATCATAGAATCACAGAATCATAGAATTTAAGGGTTGGAATGGACCTTACAGATCATCTAGTCCCAACCCCCTGCCATGGGCAGAGACATCTCCTCACTAGATCAGGTTGCTCAAGGCTCATCCAACCTGGCCTTGAACACTGCCAGGGTTGGGGCAGCCACCACATCCCTGGGCAACCTGTGCCAGTGTCTCACCACCCTTACAGTAAAAAATGTTTTTCTCATATCTAACCTGGACTTTCCCTCCTTTTGTTTGAATTCATTACCCCTTTTCCTATCATTGCAGT
>NW_008683275.1:0-260 GCF_000695815.1 Acanthisitta chloris
TGGGCACTGCACAGCACAGGCTGCAGGCATGAGTTTTTTGTATTATCCTGGGGGACCAGGCTTGCCACCAAGAAGGGAAAAGGGTGAAAACAGAAGCACTTTCACCTAACATTTTCCAGGTGGGACAGAGTTGTGAAGGCAGGCTGCTGGAGATGAGCAGAGACTGTCACCCTACAAGCTGCTGGAGCTGGCTGGGGTTTCCTCCCTGTTTAGCCTGGAAACACAAATAGAGTGTGCTGACATCCCTCCGCTGACAGCAG
>NW_008683275.1:356-8142 GCF_000695815.1 Acanthisitta chloris
AAACCACCAAGAGCCCCTGAGCCTCCTCTCTCAGCCTTTCCTCATAGGAGAGATGCTCCAGTGCCTTCATCATCTTCATGGCCTTAATTCAACTCCTCCAATGTATGTCTATCCCACATCTCTCTTGCACTGGAGAGCCCAAAACCAGGCCCAGCACTCTATGAGTGGCCTCACCAGAGCTGAGGGGAAGGATCACCTCCCCCAGCCTGCTGGGAACACCCTTTCCAATGTAGCCTTGGATTCCATTCACCTTCTTTGCTGCAATGAACATTTCTGGTTCATGTTCAACCTGGTGCCCACCAGGAGACCCCCAGGTCCTTTACTGCCACACTGCTTTCTATCTGGGCAGCCCCAGCACATCCTGCTGCCTGGGGCTGTTCCTCCTCAGGGGAAGGACTTCATCCTTCCCCTTGCTGAACTTCAGGAGGGTCCTGGTTCCTATCAGCCCATTTCTCCTTCCTGTTGAGGTCCTTGTGGATGGCAGCATGACCCCCTGCTCTGTCATCCACTTCTCCCAATTTGGTGTCATCACTGAACTTGGCGCGCTGCAGGTACCCTCTGTCTTAAGGGTCCAGATCTTTACTGAAGAGGATGAGTAGGACTAGTTGTTGACTCATAAGGTAAATCCAGCCTTTCTTGAGCCATTCTCCTGCTCCAGCAGCATCTCAGAGAGTTCAGATCTTTCCTGAAAACCACAGTGGAGATGAAGAGGAGGGGGCAGAATGGATTGGACAGCAACTATTACCACTTTGACCAAACTGGACACAGATACAGCTTGGAGAAGCCAAAGCCCCATAGCCTGCTGGGCACAGGGTTTGCCATCACAGCTGCTGGACCAGGCTGCTGCCCAGGCTCCCATGTCAGCCCTCCTCATGGTGGCAGGTTGGGTGAGGTCAGTAATTAAAAGCCCAAGCCCTAGGGCTCAGATCCTTTACCTGCCCTCTTGGTGAACAGGACAACTCTGTCTTTCCTTTCTCTCCCATTAAAGAAACCCACAGACTCAGAAGAATTGTTTTTATTCAATGCAGCAAAGTTCACGATCAATACAGTTATGAAATAAAAGCTCAAACCAGCGTAACTAACTTCATGTATGTTACCCAAGCAAGGCACAGCTCAGCTGGAATGGACAGCCCCTTATCAGAAAATCCCAACAGATATAAACGTGGCCCCAGTGAGAGAGGGACAATCCACTCTGAAGTGCTGTCCCACGCCACAGATCCCTGCCGAGACACTCTGTGGTCACCTCTCAGGTCACAGAGCCACATCACATCTCCGTGGGACCCAGCTTTGGCTCCTGTTTCCCACCGCTGTGGCTTTTATCTCCCAGGTGCCATTTCTGTTTGGAGAAGTAAAGCGAAACCATCTCTTCACACATGTAAAAGGAAATTCAGAGGCACCAAAGAAAAACGAAAGGTGAGTGGCAAGGCCAGGCCATGCGAGCAGCACCTCCGACACTCAGGGTGGCTGGGATGGAGAGATGAGGATCTCTCCTGGGTGTCTTGCTCAGATGTTTTTGCTGTACTCACCCGCAGCCAGAGCTGAACCCATGGGTGCCTGGCTGGGCAGCAGTGAGGGTATTTTCCTAATGGGATGGGGTCTTGCCATCCTGGGCATTGCCATGTGTATTGCAGTGCCAGGACAGCAGCACAGATGGTGATGGTGGAACCCTGTCCTCAGATTCACACAGCCCAGCCCACTAGTGCCACTTGAGCTTGCTCGGAGCAAGAAATGCCAGGTGCGTTGGAAGTTCCAGGTGCAAGAAGGAAAGTGAAACACGGCTGAGGACAGGGTGAGGCAATTACTCTGTGATGACTCATTGACTACTGCATGGCACAAGTGTGGGAAAGCCTTTACCACAAGCCATGCCACTGGAGTGGGTATAAGCACAGACAGGAGGCTCATCTGGGAGGAAGTGGCTCCTGCTACAGTCACTGGTCTGGGAAAAGAAGATAGAGAGGACAAAAAGTGTTCTCAAAAAGAGCCAGCTTTAAAATAGAAGGCCCTGAGTGACGTGTGGCAGCACTGCCCATGGCCCAAAGGTGCCAGGACAGGGCACATCACGTGGCCTCTGCTTGGCAGCCATCACCAGACCTGTCCCAGCCCACCTGGGGTATCAGTGCCACCAAAGCACCACTGGCCCTGCTACACACCCCAGAACCCTTCAGCACCTCTTGGCACATGTGAGCTGCAGCAGCCACTGCGATGGTTTATGCCACTCCACATGCCTCATGCTGCCCACACCAAACCAGAGCACACTGATGATGCAATCACATATTACATCACAGCTGGTTGCCTGCTCTATGATCTTAGGGAACACGCTGAGCATTCTGATGATGCAGGGAGGGAAGGGCTGTAAATCAGAGGTAATTACTGAGCAGATTTAAACAAACGTGTAAGTAAAGTGAAGAAAAAAACCCAAATGCTTTTTCCCCAGAGTCTTTGTGTCAGCACTGTAGGGACATGGGGTGTCCTCTCCAGGGAGATCCCTCCCTGCCCTGGCATGGCTGTGGGGATGCACCTCAATAGGACAGGCCCTGCCAGCAGAAGCTGGGGCTTCCCCAGCTCAGGCACCAGGGCTAGCTGGGGAAGCTACCAGCACCTCAGTAGCAGTGTCATCCAGTGCTATCCCAGGCAGAAGAGACCTCTAGTGCTCCCTCAGGAGGTGACAAGCCATCAGCCCCATCATCACCCAGCAAGAGATGGCTGCTGCTGGCCCAAACCCAACTCTCCACCAGTGACGACAGCAGGGATTGCTCCAGCATCACAGCTCAAGGAGGTCTTCTCCAACACATAGCCATGGACACAGACCAGCCTCACATCCATGATGGGCCTCCCATCTTATAGCTGTCCTCCTGGGGGCCACCAAGTGGGGGCAAAGCCTTTGATCCCCACCCTGCACAGGCTGAGCCAGCTCTCAGTGACCCCAGTGGAGGTATGCCCAGGGTCAAGCACCTTTGCCAGGTTGAGGGGGCTCAGCTAGGACCATACCCAAGAGTCCAGGACCACAGCTGAAGCTCCTCCAGCCCCCTCCAGGTGCACTCTCTGGGGCAGGGAGGAGAGGCATCACTTCTACCTTTCTTAACAATGCTCCAAGGTAGAACAGAGTGAGGACACAGCCCTCCCTGTGGCGCTGGGGCAGCCTTCTTGCCATGGGCAGAAATTACAGGAAAAGGAAAGGTCCCTGCAGAGGCTGTGCCTAGACTTGAAATATCCAGAAGGCAAACAGGAGGGGACTGTGCTGGGCTGTGCCACTCCCTGAAACACAGCCTCTAATCTTCCCTTTTCAGCGTGGGTAGGTGATTGCAGGCTGGGACCAAGGGGAGCACAAACCTGCTCCCCTGCGGCAGTGATCCCAGAAAGGTTCCCAAGCTGTGCTGAGGGCAAGGGAGCTCACCAGGGCCAAAGCAATCCTGAGGGAGGTAAACTGCTGGTACACCTGCATGAGCCCGCAAAGCACCAAGGATGGGGGCACCTTGGGGGCAAGAACAACCTCGTTTCAGGTCAGCTTTCAAAGATGGCACACAGCTCCTAGCCTATAGCCTGGGCAGGAAAAAGGGCAAATGGCCCTTCCAACCCGAAGTCCATCTCTACCACAGATCAGAAGGCCACTCAGGGCCCCAGGACACTCACTGACCATGAAGCACAGTTATTCCCACCCCAGCAGATGCTCCACAGCCTCCCTTAAAATGAGGAACCACAGGCAACTTTTTCTCAGCTTTAATTATTGAAAATTGTATAAGAAATGCAGCAAGTTTAACTGTTACTGTGATTATCTTCCCCATGTGTAATCCAACCACCACCAGCTTGAAATGGGACCCTTCCTGTGCTGGGGGGGCAGCACTGGGCAGACTGCAGGGCCAAAGTGGACAGGAACCTGAGAGCAGGCATAAACCTGTCTGCTTTCCACAGAGACCAAAATTTTAATCACTGAAATCAGCATCAGTCTTCCCCAGGAATAAAAGCAGTTATAAGTCGGGTATTAGCAGACAACCCACTTCTTCCTTCCGTTCTAGCACCAGACCAGGAGAAGGGTTTCCTCTCTCACTGTCCCTTGCAGCCCAGCACACAGACATGCCTCACCCAGAACTCCACTGGGGTTTCACGAGAAGAAACTCCCATCACCTCCAGCATCCTGAAACAAGAAGCAGAGGAAGGGTCTTGCCCTGCCCAGCCAGCTCCCACCTGCTGCAGGGCAACACCCACAACCACAGACAGTTCTCTTCCACCCACAGCACAGAGTTGGCAGATGCTTCCTACTGCTGCACAAGGGTTGTTCTGGTCAGTGAATACATTAGCAGGTACAGGGTTGCCTTCCCTTCCCAGCAGGCCCTTGTTGGGGGCCGAAACAGACTGGTGAAGATGCAACCACCAATATTTTTCATGCCCTCTGCTAATCAAGAACAAGACAAAAACTCAAGATACCTCCAACATCAGATGTTCATGAATATATCAGTGCAAGCACAACATACAGCTACACGAACTTAAGATTTAAGTCAGCTGACTCCAGCTGAGGTCAGTCGTGCTGTGAGCAGCTTATGATCTGCTGTTTAAGTTTCACAAGTAAAGTGGAAAGAGGGAGCACATCCCTGCACAGCTCACCTCTTTTCAGTCTCTTGGAGGAGGGATTTTGCAGCTTCAGGGTCATTCTTCATAAAGGTTTGATATGGAGAGGCAGACTCCATGTAACCAATCACACCCTCAACAGTCATGGGAATTTTGTCAAAGATATCAGTGATTCTAGAAGAGATGGGGATGAAAGGAGCATTGACAAGTTAAATCTCAAAGGTGTGAGAACAAGGACAAAAGATTGACATGGTGGTGAATAAAATATTTGACACCACTAAGGGTCCAACAGATAGAAACAACATCCGATTGTGGCATGTGGTGGGTCAGGAGCTCCAACTGATACACTACTGGAGAAGAAGAGATGGTCCCAAGGACCATCTCACAGTCTGACTTTAACAGTCCCTTCCCCTCCAGCAGCTGGGACACCAACACCTCCGCACCACCACCACCACCGCATTGGTTTTTTGCCTGTGAAGTCAGTCCCTGCCCTGTGCCTTGGTGGGGAGGCAGGCACTGGCTCCCCAGAGGTTTGTGGCATCTTTGCCTCACTCTATTTTTCCCTTCATCCATAAGTGATCTGTCCAGAAGCCTCAAATTATCATAAATCACCAGCTAAAAAAATCTAATCCAATCCTGCCCTGAGCAGGAAAGGCCCTCCAGCCCTCAGACTGTGCCTGCTGTCCCAGCACAGAGCACCATTAAATCCAAAGGCAGTGGGAATGCAGCCACACAGCTCTGCCTTGATGCACATGTGTTTGCTGAACCCCAGCAGCTACCTGCTCTGGCAAACCCCACTTCCTTGGGTGCCTGCTGGGCTGGGGGCAGAGCAGCCCCATGCAGGAGTAGAGATGCTACCTCTATCTGCTCCTGGTGCTGCACTGAGGGGGTTCTGCTCACCTCTTCTTGTCTGGGAATGGCAAGGCCTCGAAGATCGCTTTGTAGTCTTCCAAGACGAATTTTAGTCTATTATGTGAGTATTTTAAAATCAGGTCCCAGCACTGTAAAGACAATGTATGAAAAACAAACAAACACAAAACAACTTGAAGTTCTCAATTTGCACATAATTTTTTTTTTTTATAAAAGACACCTCTAAAATGCACCAAAATCTTGCTTAGTGTCAAGAATTTAAGGAACCTATGTTATTAGAGAGATAAGGGTCCTCTCCTCCTCCCCATAGTGCTCTTACTCATTGTGGAAATGCTCTTTTTATCAAGACTTTGTCAAGAAAGCGTACTGAAAAAAAAAGACTTTTCCCAAACAGTTTATAATTCCCATTCTTTTTAGTGTGATCAGGGCAACAGAAGCTTCTGACAATACCAGCATCCAAATCTGCTCTGGCACCCATCTCACCCTACCAGAGCCAGCCCTATCAACCCTCATGTCCTTCACCTCATCACTCAGCCAGCCCCAGCACTGCATAGGAGCCTCCTCTAAGCCCCATCCCAGCTTTGTCCTTGTATTTACCTATCCCTCTGTCCCATCCTTCATTAGGATTCCTCTAGTCATACCCCCTCAATCCCATTGCTTTTCTCTCTGCATCCAAGTACTACATATTTTCCCCTGCCTAAACCAGGAGGAGAAGCCCCAAGGTTTAGGTTTCATCACCTCCCTGAAGATTTTGGTCAGCTTTTCAGAGCAGTTTCCATAGCGCAGGCTCATGTCCACAGTGTAGGTGCTGATGGCCACACAGCCACCTGGCTTAAGCACCCGGTTTGCTTCTCTCATGAACTTCTCTATATCAAACCAGTGTGCAGCTGTAAATGAAGTCAGGACGTCCACCGAGGTGTCCTGGAACGGCAGCTCCTCTGCAGGGCACACGCTGGAAGGGTGAAAGCATAAATCCATGTGTGATATGGGAATTGGAGAGTAGGATATTAAATCGGTGGGTGTTTTTTCTGAGTCAATGAGGACCATGTGGGATGCAAGACCATGGCTAAGGGAAGGCTAGGATAACACCTGTTCACCTCAGGAATTCTGTCATTTTCTTTGGTGCCTGCTGGTTCTTATAGCAATCACACTCACAAAACACCACCTCCATGTCAGGACCCGAATTTTGCCTTTGGCTGAGCTTGTCCCCTTGACACTCACAGATAGGAGACATTGGGTGTGGAGGAGGTGTCCCTGGCCTCCTGGATCTGTGCTTCACTGATGTCTGTCCCTACCACCTTCTTGAAGTGCTCCGTAAGGAAGAGGGTGCCTTGTCCAGACCCACAGCCAACATCCACTACCAGCTCAGCAGGGATTGCCTTCTGCAGGGAGGAGTGATACATCTCAGTGGGCAGTCACTCAATTTACATACTTTTACCCCATTGTTTCCCCCAGCAGCTGCTCAGGAATGGCCTTTGGCGTGGCAGAACCAATGGAAAGCCTCTTCTGTGCCCCCATCTTGCCTTCAGCCCTGCTGATTTATCCCTCCCCGTGGTACCAACCAAGGTAACCCTCCCAGCAAAGTAAATACAACCACCCACAAATAAATATTCCCTTGAATTTTCCTTCAGCCTGGCCATACCCCACTCACCTTTTCCTGCAGGTAGGTGAGGATGGTTTGCTGCAGCTCTTTGCCCGGCGCAAACCTGTATTTCTGGTAGACAGCCGCATGCCCTTTCCCCTCGAACATCTGGGTGGCCATGCTTGGGCAGTCCAGCACCTGGGAGAAACCAGCAAGCTGAGTTTGTCACCACAGGAGCAAACTCCTGCTACCTCCTTAGCCTGTGACCACAGGCACTAAAGCCTCTAGTTCCTGGTGGGGCCCCGAGGACTTTGCCCGTGAGGCTCCAGCAAGGGACTGTGAACCTGCTCGCTGAGAATCCCTCCCACAATTGTAAGCTGATTGCAGGAGCAAACCAGCGGTATCCAACGAGGAAAAGCTTTCTAGGTTTTTAACACTCCCGACTCCTTTGCTTTCCTAACCCGCCTGGGTATCTTCTGAAACAAATCACCATTATAGCTGGAACACCTGTGAGTTTGGGGAGGAAGAGGCTAAGCAGAGCAGCAGAAAAGCTAACAGTAAAACAGTCTGGGGGTTTGGTCGTGGGGTTTTTTTTAAGGAAATCCGTGTTTTACTACTAGCAACACAATCACAACAACTCCGCCCCGTTGTTTCTGAACCACTGGATATTTTTTCTGTCCCTTCCTGCCCCGGAAACCCTCGGTCTCTCAACTCCAGAGCGCCACTAAAGCATCACGGCGCGGAGCGAGCCCGGCACGGCTCTGCGGCCGG
>NW_008683276.1:0-671 GCF_000695815.1 Acanthisitta chloris
CCCCTGACCTGGGGACACCAGTGTCACACCAATGTCACCCCAACATCACCCCAACATCATCCCAGCATCATCCCATCATCCCAACATCACCCACACCAGCAGCATGGCCGCGGTGCGGACCCCTGACCTGGGGACACCAGTGTCACCCCAACGTCACCCTAACATCACCCCATCACCCCAACATCACCCACACCAGCAGCATGGCCGCGGTGCGGACCCCTGACCTGGGGACACCAGTGTCACCCCAACGTCACCCTAACGTCATGATGTGAACCTACACCTGTGTCAATGTCACCCCAGCATCATCCCATCATCCCAATGGCACCCCAACATCACCCACACCAGCAGCACCACTGCCGTGGGCACCCCCAACCTGGGGACCCCAATGTCACCCTGTGCCCCCTGCTCTCATGGGTTGGTTCCCCCTGCTCTCTGTGCCCTCTTGCCCTCCATGGGTGCCCTGTGTCCCCCAGTGTCCCCCAATCCTCCATGCTCTCCTGCCCCTATGGGTGGTGCCCCAGTCCCCTGTGCCCCCTACGCACAGTGGGTGTCCCAGTCCCCTGTGCCCCCCTATCCCCATGTGTGTCCCCAGACCCCAATGCCCTCAGCCCCCAATACCCCCCTGTCCCCCATGGGTGCCCCAGTCCCTCCTGTGCCCCCTATCCCCATGG
>NW_008683277.1:0-10283 GCF_000695815.1 Acanthisitta chloris
GCAGAGGGACCTGGGACCAGGGATGGAAGGCAGGACAAGGGGGAATAGCTTCCCAGTGCCAGAGGGAGGGACAGATGGGATATTGGGAAGGAATTCCTGTCTTTGAGGGTGGTGAGACACTGTGCCAAGTTGCCCAGGGAGGCCCCTGGCAGTGTTCACAGCCAGGTTAGATAGAGCCTTGAGCAACCTCTGCTGGGAGGTGTCCCTGGCCAGGGCAGGGGGTTGGGGCTGGGTGGTCTCTAAGGTCCTTTCCAATCTCTTAACATTCTGTGGCACCACAAGCCTCACAACAAGCGAAATAACCACACTCCACCACACATGGAAGGCTCAGGCCTTACGTTTTATTGTTGTAGATGAGAAGCAGATCTGGCTTGTGATTAGCTGAGCACACTCAGGTAACAAAGTAAAGCCATCCCTCTCATTATCCCCTTTACCAGCATGTGACGCTGAGGTTTTGGAACAACATTAAATAACAGCTCACAAAGCGAGATGGAAAGTCCGAGCGGAGGCAACACGCTCCGTTTGCTCCTTGCGGAGTTAATATTACACCTTAACTGTGGGCCCTTGAGACAATATTCAACAGCAAAACTGTTCCTTTCACGTGGCCACAATAAACAGTCCTTTGGGCCTCTGGTGAAGACGTAACAACCCAAGGAAAAATGGCTTCTGGTTCCAGAGGACGTGGCGACCGAGGAAAACGCCGGCGCAAAAAAAAGAAACACCCGGCGGTGGTTGGACCCCCGCCGATGGCTCGTGTCGGCGTCTCCGTGTCTAACCCAACAGCAGCAAACAGGTGGGTAGGCCAGAGGAGAGTTTTATCAGTCAGCTCTCTCACACTGCTGATCTTATCCCTCAGGTCTGAGCTCCACCAGCTCCCAAACATCCAGTTCCCAGTGCGTCTCCCGCCGGAGGTTAGCGCGGTCAGCTCCTCTTCTGGGTGGCTCCAGGGAGGGACGGGGCACAACTGTGGCTGCTGCCACCCCCTCCTCCTCTCAGCACACACTCACTCCAGCCCTGCAATCCCATTCCCAGCCTCTGCTGGCTGCTGCTGGGTGCACGGCAAAGCTGCGCGGGACCACGGGCAGGGAGCTGGGACTGGAGCTGCTCCATCTGCTTCCCGGCGTCTGAATCTCTCCCACCACCAGCCAAAGTGCTGAGCTTGAGTTGAGGTATATCAATTACCTGTGACACACTGGAAACCAACCCTCTGTTTCTGCCTCGTTTCGCCTTTCTAAACCACTCTGGGGAGACAGCCAAACGCTCGAAGCGAAGACCAGAGCCCAATGGCTTTGCCTACCAGATGTTTTCTCCAAGGGCTTTGCCTTCCCCAGCCCTGCCCCAGGATGTGCATCCCATCCCTCCCATCCACACAGCTGGCAGCCTTCACACCTACTCTGCTACTCAGCCTAAGGTGAGACCTGCACAACAGGAACACGTTTTGGGGCTTGCCAAGGCTTAGCACAAGCTCTTCTACAGCTAAACCTGCACCTGATCCCACCAAGAAGAGAAATCAGGGTTAATACAGTAAATGCTGCTGTTAAGTTATCTAAGTCTCACATGAGTTTTCTTCACAGCTCAGAGCGTTTAGTAGATTTCTTGTTAAAAGGGTACAAATACTTCATGTGGGAATAGTTAAATATGGACCTTGGAGTTGCTAAGTACAGCAGTTCCTCTGTCCCTGGGCTTGGGCAGCACAGGGACACGATGGCAAGGAAAGCAGAGACTTGGCTTTTAGGACACTATTTACAGGTTCTCCCCCTAAAAAAAAAAAAAACCAACCGCTGAGTTTGATTAAAGGTAAGTGTAGAACATTTCTCCCACGTACGAACCCTCGTTAGCTGATTAATGCTTAAGGTGCTCAGAAGTGTGGATGAAAACCAGAGTTACAGTAGATCAGCTGTGTCGTTGTCTATTTACACACCTTCCAAAGGAGCTGGAAGCAAAGTGGCCCCTTGTGAATCTGATGCCACAGAGGCTGTTGTTTTCCTCACAGCATCTTTGTCAGGAGGCACAACAGTAGTACTTTAGCTCCTGTTTTCAGTAGCAGAGGTGGGTGCCCTTGCTGGGCCCAGGCAGCACCACACCATGGGTCACTCTGTTTCTAGCTCTCAGCTCCTGTCCAGCCCTTACCACTGGAAATTGCTGGTCCCAAGGCAGGACTCACAGCACCAGGTTGTGACACTGAAATGCATCGTGTGGAGCCTCCTAAGTCCTCAGAGACCTCAGATCTACCCCACGGCAACAGAAGGGAAAGTGTAGGTGTGGGAAAGCAAACGAGGAGAATGAGCCTAGCAAAAAAATTCTGCCTTCCCACCAGAAAAAACAAAGTGATCCCCTAAGTGGCTCATATTTTGTAGGTCAAGTTTCTTCCCCGTTAACATCCCCTAAGAGTTATTTCATGTCTGATGGACAAACTCTACCTCTAGTTCCACCCTCTGCTGACCGGCAGTCAGCCACAGACACTGCCTGGCATTGCTTCTCTCCCTACCTGTGCTCACACAGGTGCCTCAGAGGAGCTCAGAGCTCAGAGTTTTGGGAACCTGCCAAACCAGGAGGGTGTCTGACCACACTGAAAATGCTGATTTTGCCCTTGTCATTCTAAGTTGCTATAGAAAAAGAAACGAAAACAAGTTGATTTGACTTCTGTTTGCGAACTTACCATGTACCGTCATTTTTTTTCCCCTTGTACATCTAAGTTTCAAACAGGTCCCAGAGATTGCAAGGCAAGAGTGTTAAGGCAGTATAAGAAAGTCAGTATTTCATTCACACCTCTTGATCCCCTTAGAAGGACTTCTAAGGCATCAAAAGGGGCATGTGGTTTGTGCTGGCCTTTGCAGGAAAAGGCATTCCGTACCGTGTAAAAAACAGATGCTTGGTGACAGTCGGAAGCCGCTCAGCCCTGGACGATGGGCACGTCATCCAAGAGGGAGAGGGAGACACGGGGAGGGTCCCTCACCACCTCTCCTTCTGGTACACCTCTGTCTGCACAATCTCACTGGGGTGCTCAGAGATGCAGGCGCCGTTGATTTCATTCAGCTTGTTGTCTGGAAGATCCTCGGGTTTTGTGCAAAGTTTCAGCGCTCTGGAGATGAAGACATCCAGGTTGAACTCGGGGTCTGTTTCGCCGCTCACCTCTGCGGGCTCCTTGTGGAGGTGGTGAGGAGAGGAGGGCAGGCTGCGCTCCTGAATCTCTGGGAGAGAGCTGGGGCACTCGAGCCCCACCTGTGTGCTCTTCACCCACTGAGCGATCTCCAGAAAGAGGTTGGAAGGCTCTTCTTCCAGCGACAGCTCAGCTGCAGGTGCTATGGTTGCTCTTTTCCAGTGGGATAAATCCAAGATCAGCTTGGGCTCTGAGTAATGATGGGGTTTGCTGTCCCTCCACAGCAGTTTGTCCAGGTAGGAAGGTGACCCCACTTTGTAGTCACACGACTTCCCGCAATCCGCATCAAACACTCGGTCCATGGATGAGTGGGACAGCTCCAGGAACCTCTCCGAGCTGCTCTGGGAGTATTTCCGTGGATCAACCTGTGCCTCCTCAGCGGTGGATTCCGACCCTGCCCGGGGGTCACGCTGAACCTCATCCATCTCGTGGTGTTTGTCGTGTCTCCACTCCACATCCGAGGAGAGGCTGACGTGGTACCTGTGAAAGACACGGTGCCGTGAGAAGCACAGGCAACGGCTCTGCTGGAAACACCAGCGCCCAAACCAACACTGCTGCTGCTACTTTTGCCTTTTTCTTGCTAATTTGCCACTTACCTGCAGATCTCTCACATCTCGTTAGTATGAGAGACCTTTATCTTGGGTGTTAAAAATGCAGAGGGGTGAGCAATTTACCCAGAGCCTGAACTGGGACCAGAAGCAGGAACAAAAGGCCAACAACCAAACCAACTGGGCCTTTCCTTTAGTCCTTCGTCACCTTCCCTCCGCTTGGGATTAAAGCGCAATTGGTTGGACGTGAGGAAGAGTTTCTTCCCAGAAAGGGTGGTTAGACACTGGGATGTGCTGCCCAGGGAGGTGGTGGAGTCACCACCCCTGGAGGAGTTTAAGGACAGACTGGACGTGGCACTTAGTGCCGCGGTCTAGTTGACGTGGTGGTGTTAGGTCATAGGCTGGACTTGGTGATCTCAGAGGTCTTTTCCACCCTGATTGATTCTGTTGTTCTGTAATTAACAGCATTAGTCATCAAACTGTCCCTCAGCCCATACACAGGTGGTGTGAGTTGTTTGGTCGTTGGCTCCTTGTTAGGTGCCTTAAAAGGGATGAGCTTAAATCCTCACAAAGACATCACCAGTTTATCCTGATGTCAGGGACCAAGGGCATCCCTGAGGGTCACCTTGCTAAGTGACAACTCTTCTCAAGCCAGTTGAGCTCCCTTGATTGCAATTACCTGACAAGACCCATTCTTAGCCCTGGTCTTCACGGTGACATCTAATTTACTAGTTCCTACCTGATCTGCCTTCGAAGAACATGTTATCCCTGGTACTTGGGCTCTGTCACAGCAATAAAATGCTCTTCAGGTGTCCCACAACACAGAGGCAAAATCGTCTCCTGTCTCCAAAACACTCAGCTGCAAGATTTATGGCCCTATGGCAGATGTGCCCAGCTGTGTGGAGGACAGACAGTCTCGGTCGCCGTTCCTTGTGTCTCACCAAGAAAGCCAAGAGACAGAAAGGTGACAAGGTGACCTCCAGCAACTGATTTGCTGCTTTGGGGACTATGACTGGCAGGGATGCTGGAGCTGTGGGGATACACAGAAGACAGATGTCCTGAGAAAAGCTTCCAGCTTTCCTCTCTGCCTAATTGACCTGGTTGTCCCCTCCAGCCTCCAGGTGACACTTGTTCAGTCAGGCAAAGAGATTAATAGCAGTGAAGGCAAGGGATTTCTTTAGGTAATGCTTTCAATGCTGGTGAAATGCAGTGGATTAAGAAGGCAAAGAGATTAAAGTGTTACACAGAAAGGAACAATGCTGCAGGCATCCTCAGGCAGCTCATCCTGCTCAGCTGGAAGGAGCTCTATAGAAAAATGAACCTTCTTAGCTGCTTATTTCGCCCTACCTGCTCCAGGACTGGCTCAGGAATTGGATTAATCCTCTAGAACATGTGAAACCTCAGCTCAAAGCCTTGATCTGCTCTAAACTTCCTGTATGACTTTCAGCAAACCACTTAAATGTCAACAGAGCTAAGGATTTTTTACCAGACCCCCCAGACCTGTTGCCTCTGGGGCTCAGGCACCTTGAAAAGTGACAAATATAGAGCTCCAAATCAGGCTCTGTCCCCAAAAGGTACAAGAGTGACATTATTTTATAACCTCTGCTACAGGGAGAGAGGACAGACGAAAGAGCCACAGAGTCACACTCAAATGAAGACAGTACAGGCTGTGAACAAAACCAAGAGCAGAAAGGCACTCAGAACTGGGATGTGCAGGCTCAACACCTACATCCTGTAGCAATCAGTGATGTACCTCTTGTGCCAGCTTGCTCTGGAATTACAGTATGGCATGAAGAAGGAAAAGAAGGTGTTTTTCATAGCTCTGGAACATGTTTGATGGAATCCAATCAAGAGCAGGTAGGAGACTCACCAGTCATAGAATCATAGAATCAACCTGGTTGGAAGAGACCTCTAAAGTCATTGAGTCCAACCCTACCATGGTCACTAGCCCATGGCACTAAGTGCCACATCCAGTCTCAGCTTGAAAACCTCCAGGGATGGGGAATCCACCACCTCCCTGGGCAGCACATTCCAATGCCTGAGCACTCTCTCCACAAAAAATCTCTTCCTAAGATCCAACCTAACCCTCCCCTGGCAGAGCTTGAGTCTGTGCCCTCTTGTCCTGCTGCTGTTGCCTGGGAGAAGAGACCAACCCCCACCTGACTCCAACCTCCTGTCAGGGAGTTGCAGAGGGTGCTAAGGTCTCCCCTGAGCCTCCTCTTCTCCAGGCTGAACACCCCCAGCTCCCTCAGCCTCTCCTCATGCCACTTGTGCTCCAGTCCCTTCCCCAGCCTCGTTGCTCTGCTCTGGACCTGCTCCAGCCCCTCAATGTCCCTCCTGAACTGAGGGGCCCAGAACTGCACACAGTATTCAAGGTGTGACCTCACCAGCACCGAGTGCAGGGGCAGAATCACCTCCCTGGTCCTGATGACCACACTGTTCCTGATACAGTCAAGTCCTGCCTCAAGAATTTAAGCCATGGTTTGATCTCTGGCCCATCCCTGGGTACTGTACCTGTCCCAGTTGGACATCTGGCTCTGGTTGGCCTCCATCAGCAAAATGTCATCAATCTCATCCTCGATGCGGAACGGGTGCTGAGACACTGGCTCATCCTCGGGGCAGGAGTATGGACTCATGTAAGGATGCTGCAGACCCATCTCGGCCGTCAGTCGATCCATGGGGTTAAATGTCAGGATTTTCTCCAGGAAATCAATAGCTGTGAAGCAGAGAGAAACAAGCTCACTGACTCCTCAGGAGCAATAACAGCTTCTGCTCCAGGATGAGCTTTGTGAAACCTCCGTAATAAATCCCATCGAGGCAAGGAAGGAATTAAGGGTCACACCGCGTGTGCACCTAAATCAGGTACTGCTGTCCCTGCTGCATCCATCTACCTCTCACAGGAGCTGTGAGCTTGCAGCAGAGCAATCCTGCAGCCCTCAGGTGTCACCTCACCTAGCATTGCAGGGGAAGGGACTGAGAGCCTCACACACCTCCACAGGCTGTGGGTGTGCTGTGCCCAGCGCTGAGATCTCGGGCAGAACGCTCAAGGCAAACACCAGAAGCCTTTGGGTGGTGCTGGGATTTGATTCCATGCTCTCAGACCCATCTGACAAGTGTGCTGCATTTCAGACAGCTGATCTCACACCTTCATGGGCACCTGAAGTGGATTAGATTTACTCCAGCACTATGAAATTATTTCACCCACTAACAGGACTTGAGAGATTGTGGTGCACAAACTCTTCCTCTGAGCTTGGATGATCCTTGTGGGTCCCTTCCAACTCAGAACATTCAGTCTTCATGATGATGAAGGAGAAAGTCTTAAGTGAAGTTAAAATAAACAGAATTAAATCTAAACACAGAGGGTTGGTTGTGTCTTCTTTGATTGGTTCCTTTTACTGAGGTCACCAAAGTCATTGCTTATTTTCTTGGTGCATAGGAAAGCCCCTTTGACTTCAGACACTGCAAACAGGAACATGCCTTTCTTCAGACACAACTTTACCACACACCATCAGAAACATCCCAAAATAAAAGTGCACTTTTGTGACTGAGACAGTTTCTTTAGGGGCAGAAACCACTCAGCAGAAAGGGCAGCCAAACCTACTGCTTCAGTGCTTAAACATTAACCACTATCCAATTGTCTCCCCCGAGATTATTTCACCACTTGGACTAATTAAGTAGGAGGGAATCAATAGCCTCATAAGGTCACTGACTGCATGGTGGAATGACATACTGCAAATCATACACTGCAATGTATTACAGGTCAGAGAGGCAGGAAAATGACAATGAATTATGTCAGGGGCACAGGTGACCTTTCCTCCTGCAGTAATGGCAGGGAATAAATCCATTCCTGCCTGCCAGAGGATGATGTGGTCCTGGGTACCTCGGGATGATGGGTATCACACTGCCAAGCCCATACAGATGCTGGATAAAGTCTTGAGCAATCTGCTCTGGTGGGAAATGTCCCTGCCCAGGGCAGGGGCTTGGGGCTGGATCATCTCTAAGGCCCATTCCAACCCCTTAACATAGAGTCATTCCATGATTCTGTGTCTCAGAACAAAGAGTTACACCAGTGAGCACCAGCTGAGCGTGGTCTGGATGTCTTCCCAAAACCAGGTGGCCAGGTCCAGCTTAACCCCTAGAAATACCTCAGGACTTGGACAATGTTCCTGTTTATACCAACCATCTCTGGGAGCTCGGATTGCTGTGAGGTAAGAGGATGTATCTTGCTGTGCAACGGTGTGCACGCAGAAAGCTCAGCAAAAAAACAAACAGGCCTTGAAAAGAACCTCTGGGCTCGAACCTTCGCTTGAGGAGAGGCACAGGAAGGCAGGGATGCCCCTTCAGGGAGTCTTGGAATAGAGCTGGAGATTATTTCACCCTTGGGAGCTACCTGTGAGAAAGCTACAGCATGACAAGTGCTGTCCTTCACCTCACACCCTCCCTGGCTGATGGTGAGCAGGACCCAGGGACAGCAGTGGGGATGTGTGAGGTGTGCCATGCTCTGCAAACCCCCAGGTATCTGAGTCCTCACCCAGAGCAAAGCCTCAGAAGGAGATAAAGCAATAAGAAAAGCAAAAGATACAGAGGGACACTCTCCAAATACCAATCCTGGGCGAATTAATTCGCTTGCCTACAGAAAAAAACCCCCACTTTAGGTCATTTAGAGGTTCACACAAGGTTCCAAGAGGAGCTAGGTGTTCATGCACTTGGCCTTTGAGGGCAACTCCTGTGACATCCCAGGGAAACAGGTCTGAAAACACATCAGCCAGGGGAAGTCCTGGGAGGAACACTGCCCAAACCAGTGGGCACTGTGGTACCTTCACTGTCCACTTCAGGCAGCAGCTTGCGCAGAGGCTTCCTCACTTCCCACGTGCTGTTGATGAACGTGGGCATCACCTTCAGCAGCTCCTCTTTGTCCTCCTGGTGGATAACAGGGATTGTCTCCAGGATGAGTTGCATCTGCTCCAGCTCATGACCCCCTAGACAGGCAGAAAACAGGCAGTGAGGTGAGACACAGAAGATAAATCAGGGGGAAGTGTGGTATTATCAACTCCAGGGGTCACAAAGCTTCATCTTTACAGGAATGCAACTGCCCTCACTGCATCACCAAGAAAAGTGTTTCTGACCAGCTTCCACTGGCTGCTGAGCACCAAGTCATGGCTCTGGTGGTGAATCATAGAATCATAGAATCAACCAGGTTGGAAGAGCCCTCCAAGATCATCCAGTCCAACCCTCCCGTGGTCACTAGCCCATGGCACTAAGTGCCACATCCAGTCTCAGCTTGAAAACCTCCAGGGATGGGGAATCCACCACCTCCCTGGGCAGCACATTCTACTGTCTGATAACTCTCTCCATAAAAAATCTCTTCCTAATATCCCACAACTGCTATGTGCAATCATATATTTTTAATCCTTTAGATCAAATGTTAGGAATTTTTTTTCTCTGTGAGGGTGTTCAGGCACAGGGATATTGCCCAGGGAAGTGATGGAGTTACCATCCCTGGAGGTGTTTGAGAGCTATCTGGATGCGGCCCTGCAGGATCTGGTTTAGGGTTTAGGGGTTCCAGCAGTGACAGGTCAATGGGGGAACTTGATCTTAGAGGTCTCCTCCAACCTCGATGACTCTATGATTCTTTTCCTTTAGGACATATTAATCCACACCTCCCCAGGCCCCTGCCCAGGACTGGTTACTGGTTAGTGGGGGCAGAGGAGCAGCAGTGCCAGCAGAGCAGAGCCAGGCACCTCATTAGTGGATGCTAATCCCATTCTTCAGCACACTACTGGATGTGACCAAGAGCTCTGTGGCTCATTTCCAGCCTCCTACGTGTGCAGAGCAGCAGCCTGGCAGGAACACTGAGTTGCACTATTGATCTTCTGCCTGCCAGAGATACTGGTTATACATATTCTGTCAGTGGAGGCAGGACCAGCCATTCAGACACCAACCTGGCTAGGGCAGCAAACCAATGGGGATTTTGGGGCTACCTGCTGTCCAAGTCATGGATTTCAGGCTGCTGCACTGGCAAGCAGTGCTCAGTTAATCCATGGCAAGAGGACTCAACCTCATTTACAGCACAGCAGCTCTGATCGGTCTGCAGGGAGCGTGGACAGCCCAGCACACAGGGGATGGTGGAGACCACTGTCCTCAGAAAAATCTGTCCCTTTAGAGGCCTCTGGCACTCACAGGGGTTGCTTTCCCCAGCTCACAGCTCTCTGTGGGTCTGCAGGAGGTTTCCAGACTCACACCCATGGAGCTGACCCCAAACACAACCTCCCTGGGCAAGGATAGGTCCAGTCATGGACACTGGGAAAGGGTCTTGATCCATCGTGGCCTTGTCACCCCAACAAGGTTTGGTTTGATGCAGTTGTGGCCACTACTACCCCAAATGGCAGAGCTCAGAGTCATAGAATCACAGAAGATATCCACAGTTGGAAGGGGCCCACAAGGATCATCAGTCCAACTCCTGTCCCTGCCCAGGACACTCCAACAATGCTCCCTGTGCCTGAGAGCATTGGCCAAACTCTCCCTGAGCTCTGTCAGCCTTGGGGCTGTGACCACTGCCCTGAGGAGCTGTTCAG
>NW_008683278.1:0-1501 GCF_000695815.1 Acanthisitta chloris
AGGGGAGAGGAGAGGAGAGGAGAGGAGCTCCTGTTTTCTTTGAAGTTGAGTGCCCTTGTAAGTGAATGTGACCACTTAGCACTCTTTTTCCCTGCATATCATTATATGCTTCTACTGTGCATTACAAAAGTGAGAGGAAACAAAACCAGCAGATTTGATTATAAACTGGCATAAATAGTCTAACTTCAAGTGTTACTCACTGAACTACATGTATTTGTACAAGGACCTGGCCTATAGTCTTCCTCAGTTAGTGCTGAGAGATGTCCTTTTTCATTTAAAGGTTATGAAAATATGTGTACATCTTCCTCACAAGGGGCAGAGGAGGGGCAGGCACTGATCTCTTCTCTCTGGTGACCAATGACAGGACCCAGAAGAACAGTATGAAGCTGTGTCAGGAGAGGGTTAGGTTGGATATTAGGAAAAGGTTCTTCCCCCAGAGGGTGTTTGGGCACTGGAACAGCTCCCCAGGGCAGTGGTCACAGCCCCAAGCCTGACAGAGTGCAAGAAGCGTTTGGACGATGCTCTCAGGCACATGGTGTGATTCCTGGGGCTGTGCTGTGCAGGAGCAAGAGTTGGACTTGATGATTCTTGTTGGTCCCTTCCAATTCAGGATATTCTATGATCCTATGTCCTTGGGAAGGTGTGCATTTGTTCATTTGTAAAAGGATAGTGACTAGAAGAAGAGGCAGTAAGGACTCTTTAGTTACAAGAGGATAAATTGTCAGTTCTCTTCTGCAATTTCACTACTGAACTATACAAAATACACTGCTGGAGCTATAATGGCACCTTGAAATCTCTGGACCTCCAACTTTCCAGGGAAGAAGTGCTTCAAAAGAGAACACTTCCTACTCTCAAAATGTTCAACTCTTTTCAAAAAGCATGCTGAGCTATCTTATGTTGATAGCTGAGGGGGATGGAATCCTCCAGTTAGTTTTTATGTTGTTGCCAAAACAAGGCTGGGAGGACAAAAATCAAGGGAAAACAAAAGATCCTCCAACCTAAAAAATAATTTAAAAGAATAAAAGATTAAAACAAATCCCCCAAAGCAAAAGCAAAACAAAAATTCCAAGAAAAGAATTCCCTTTTAAAGGAGTTACTACATTAAATCATTTCAAACAGAGTCTCTGCCAGACTCCACTCCCTCGTAGTAACGTAAATATAATGATTCACTGAGTCAAGAGCTTGGAGGCTGCCAATAACCACTCTATTTCAGGGGCTTTTCAGACTCAGTAGGAAATAGCAAATCAAGGATCAGTTAAAGCTCTTATATACATGAGGCCTGCCATGGTATAGAGTAGGGAAGGGATCATATGTGCTTGCAATTTGTGATGACTTCAAAACATGCCACACTGAAGGAGGGCTCAAATGGTTTGTGGAAAAAGATGTTCCTTGTTGTATCTGCTCCTACTGTGACTTTGAACTGGTTTTCTCTTCCTGCCACAAAAAAATACTTCCAGGTTGCTGGTAATACCAGTCACATATGGTTTCTGCCTTTCCACTC